>NC_057862.1:51376979-51669479 GCF_019393635.1 Dromiciops gliroides
TAGGAGGAGGAATTACTCCTGGAGCCAAGGGCAGATTACTGCTTTAGGGAGGTGGGGAGGAGATGAAGAGGCTTCAGGAAGGGAGAGAAAGAGAACAGAAGGAGGAAAAAGAAGGCTCCTTCTGATGCATAGAAGAATGGTCCTAGGGCCAGGGCAGAGAGACAACTGACTCCCACTTCCCCTGGCAAGAAAAGATATCCTAGAATATACACACATACTTGCAAGCCACAGTACAAACGAGCGCCAAACCTAATGATTCGTGATTATTATTTGAAGGGTCCTACTGTTACAGATTTATTTGTCATTTCTTGTAATAACACCAACGGTAATGAATTCATTTGTATTAATGTGAGTGTCACGCGGACTTCCGTTGAAATTCCGCATTAATTAATGTACCATTAAAACAAAGTGTCGCCCAATTAATATCAAACGGAGGTAAAGCTGCCAGGGTCCCTATCATCGGGGTTTCATTTGTAATTCATGGTATTAACACCAGGCTTAAAGAAAGTTATTTGCAATTCTCACCAGTGGCCTCCCCATCTTCCCCAAGGATGCCAGCATTCAGGTGGGGCTGGGTCTTAGACTGGGCTGATAAGGTACTCTGAGGACTTACCAGGAAAAATAAATGGGAAACAAAAGATGAACCCAGTCTAGATGAAAAAGATTGCCCCATTCCTCCCCGCTAACCATCCTAACCACCAGCCCACCATTCCAAGAGGGGAATGAAGGGGAACATAAGATCTTAGATCTAGAGCTGAACGTGGCCCTGGTCATTTGGTCTAATCCCCTCTTTTTATGGATGAAAAAATGGGGCTGAGAAAGGCTAAATGACTTACTCAAACTTGCCCAAGTGGTGAGTGGCAGAGTCAGGGTAGGTTATTGAGAAAGTGGAAGGATTCTTCACAGGGGCAGAGTGAACCTAGGACAGGGGAAGCAGATGTTCTTCTGGGACCTACAGGGGGGAGCAGGGATATTCTCAGCAATCCAGACCAACTTTTGTGTTTGTGTCAAGTATTTTAAAACAAGAAGAGTAGGGCAAAACTTGAACTCAGCACAATACAGCACAATGAGGACCAGTTCCAGAAGCCAGGGACCCAGGTAAAAATCCTGTCTCTGAAAAAAAATAATAATAACAATAAAATTTAAAATAAAATAAAATAAAATAATTTTTTAAAATCCTGTCTCTGACACTTAACAACCTAGGTGACTTTGGGCAAATCCTTTCACACACACCCCCCAGAGACTCAGTTTCCTCATCTGTAAAATGAGAGATTGGACTAGATGGACTCTGCTGTCTTTTCCAACTCTAGAGCTATGGTCCTGTGATCTTAAGGAAGTATCTGGAAATGTGTTGAGTAGTTAGTCAATCAGTCAGACATTCAACATTTATTAAGTATCTACTATGTGCCAGGGATATACAGAGAGAGGCAAAATACAGCCCCTGCTCTCAAGAAGCTTACAGCCTAATGGGGAGACAACCTACAAACAACTACATGCCAATAAGCTACATATAGGAGAAACTGGAGATAATCAATAGAGGGAAGGCTCTAGAATTAAGGGCAATCAAGAAAGGTTTCCTGTAGAAGATAAGATTTTAACTGGGAATTGAAGGAAATCAGGGGAACAGCCAATGAAAATATCTGTAGTGGGGAGGTGGAGTTTCTTGTTTGAGAAACTGTAAGGAAGTTGGTGTCACTGGATTCCAGAATAGGGGGAGGGGTGTGAGAAGACTGGAAAGATTGGGGGGGCAGGTTATGAAGGATTTTGGGTGGTAGGGAATTTTCCATTTGATCCTGGGGGTGAAAAGGATTTTACTGAGTAGGGGAGTGATGATCCACTCTTTAGGAAGATCACTTAGGCAACTGAGTGGAGGATGGATTGGAGTAGGGAGGTACTTGTGGCAGGTAGAACAACCATGAGGATATTATAGTCATCTGGGTGCAAGGAGATGAGGGCCTGCACTGGGGTGCTGGCAATGTCAGAGGGGAGAAGGGAGTTTATGGGAGACATTTTATGAAGCTAAAATCAATAAATATTGGGGAAGGGTGGGGAGAGGGAGGGAGGAGTCAGGGATGACACCCAGATTGTAAACCTGGATGAGTGGGAGGATGGTGGTACCCTCAACAGTAAGAGGGAAGTTTAGAAGCAGGGAGGGTTTGCAGGGAAGAAAGATAATGGGTACTGTGGATGCCTCCATTTTCAAGTCAAGATCAGCCTCATCCCTCAGACATCAATTATGATCAGTGGAGTAGACACAATAACCCATGGCCCCCACACATTTATGATTACCTTAGCCCCTGCAGTTGCCTTAGAGACAACTATCCCCTCCCATGCTCCTTTCCTCTGCTTATTTTCTTGCTCAGTGGGATTCCACAGGCTCCAAAATGCTGACAAGAATGCTTACTCAGTTCAGAAAGAGTTGGCTCAGGAACAGAGGATTCCAGCATCATGTGGCCAGGTGGCCAGCTGGAGTCAGTAATAATAACAATAACAATAACGATAATAGCTATCAATTATATACCATCCACTATGCCAGGCACTGTGCTAAGTATGTTACAAACATTATCTCATTTGATCTTTGAAACAACCCTATGAGGTAGGAGGATTATCCTTTCTCTAGTTCTGTGCTGACCCACTAAATAATCTCATTTTGATTTCTGGTGACTAATAATAACTCATTTGTGTCATGCTTTAAGGTTTATCAAACATTTTTCTCATAGTCACTCTCTGAGACTGATGGCACAAATCTAACCGTCCCTCTTTTACAGATGAGGAAAGTGAGTATAAAAGATGTTAAATGACTTGTCTGTAGTCTCACAACTGGCAGACATAAAAGCCAAGATGTAAACTCAGTCTCCTGATTCCAGGTCCATTGTTCTTTAAAAAAGAAAAGAAAAGGGGGCAGCTGGGTGGCAGAGTGGATAAAGCACCAGCCCTGGATTTGGGAGGACCTGAGTTCAAATCCAGCCTCAGACACTTGACACTTACCAGCTGTGTGACCCTGGGCAAGTCACTTAACCCTCATTGCCCTGAAAAAAGAAAAAAAGGAAAGGAAAGGTTTTCTGGATGCTTTTCTTTTTTTTAACATTATGTTTTTCTCCAATGGCCTGACACCCTCAATCCCAAAAAGAACCCATCCTTTACAGTAAAACCAAACAAACTGACTTATTGACCATATCTGACAGCACTTATTTGTTGCACTTCTCACCAGATACCCATGGTCAGCATCCCTGTTCTGCCTTCTTAGGAAGAGGCAAGGATACAGCCCAAAGAGCCTTGTTTTTTGGGGGGAGGGGGGCAATGAGGGTTAAGTGACTTGCCCAGGGTCACACAGCTAGTAAAAGTGTCAAGTGTCTGAGGTTGGATTTGGACTCAGGACCTCCTGAATCCAGGGCAGGTGCTTTATCTACTGCACCACCTAGCTGCCCCACAATAGCCTTGTTTTTGAACTTGACTTTTGTCAACATAATCATGTCACATAGTTCATCTCTGAGAAGAACTGAGTAGAAGGAGAATAGGAAGCTTGACCTTGAGAGGAAAGTGGTTTTCCAGTGCTCCCTACCCCTAAGGGCCAAAAGACCCTATCAACCTGCCTCACTGGACTGCCTCATGTCTCCAAAGAGAGGGTCTCATTTCCCATTCCTGCTCAAAGTGAAATGTGGTGCTCCCTGGGAAAATGTCCAAAGAGCAACAGAAATGGTGGCAATACTGCAGAGTATAGTCTGGGCATTATTTTTCCTGAAGAAGTAAATATCCAGTGGTATCATGGTAACTGTTTTATATTACAGAAGATATTCTCAAAGGACAGAATCAGAGGAAATGGACTGGCATTAGAGTAACTGTGACTTACATTGGATCAAAGGGAAGACTTCCAAAAGACAAAGCCCCAGAGAGCTAGATAATGTGCTTGTTGAACACTGGAAGAATCCGAAGGATAAGGGATTCACCAGAGGACACACAGTTGGTAACAGAGTCTAGACTAAAGCCAAGACCTCCTGACTCCCACACAGGCCATTCAGGTGTCCAATCAATATGGTGCAGCCCAGCCATGGAGATCTGCCTTCTCTTGGACTGTCCAGAGACAATGAATTTGTGGGAGTTCTTAGAAGAGGTTCAGAAGAAAGGATTCATTTGTTCTCCCTCTTCTCACATTAGAGAGCCAGTGCCAATTATTATTGGTAGCAGCAGGAGTAATGATGATTGACCACAATGATAACAATAATAGACATTTGTCTAGAGCTTTAAGGTTTGCCAAACACTTTAAAAGCTTAGTCTTATTTGATCCTTACCACAATCCTGGGGTAGGAGCTATTGTTATGGCTATTTTTTATAGGTGAGGCAACTGAGACTAAGAATGGTTATATGACTTTCCCAGGGTCACACAGCTACTACATGTCTCAGGCTAAATTTGAACTCAAGTTGTCTTGACTTCAGGTCTAGCATTCTATCCACTGTGCTACCTAACTACCTCCTTTTTCCCCCAAAAGGAAAATAAATCCATCAACAAGAATTTATCAAACACCTACTATTCCCTGGGTACTGTACTAGGCACTGAGTATACAAAAACAAAAATCTAAATTGGGGAACTGAGGTTTTGTCATGTCTATAGAATCCTAAATTCCAATTGCTACCTGGAACCATACCCTATTTCTGATGAGTCAAAAATCAGTCCCCAGGGGCAGCTAGATGGCGCAGTGGATAAAGCACCGGCCCTGGATTCAGGAGTACCTGAGTTCAAATCCGGCTTTGGACACTTAACACTTACTAGCTGTGTGACCCTAGGCAAGTCACTTAACCCCAATTGCCTCACTAAAACAAAACAAAACAAAACAAAAAAACAGTCCCCTAGGGAGTATACCACTCTGTCTGGATCTAAAGAGTGCTAAATGGAAAGTTGCCTTCCAGACCCAAGTACTTCTGAATCCTGGGTTATGCCATTTGAATTGTTTGCTGCCCCTATAATTTTTCAGAGGATTCTGAATTTAGTTGTTTCAAGATGTCCTGACCCACAGGGTGCTAGATTATCCTGATAATATTCTTATCTACTGGGTTTCCATTTAGCATACCATTTTGGCATGAACCACATGACTCCTTTGCAATGACCTTGCCAGAACCACCTATACCAAATTGGAGAAATACCTATTTAGGAAGGACATTCCGTTTATAGGATCATAGTTTTAAAACTTGGGGGGGGGGTCAGTCTCAGTTTCTTGAATCATTGCTGGTGCCTATACATCCTGCTTGGTGAGGTGCCATAATGACAGTTTGACATTGGGGCATGGTCGCCTATTTAAAACCTTCCACACAGTTGTCATGACTTCTGGTGATTGTAAGTCTGATAAGACATCAGCAAGTTATGTACAGTTTCCCTAAGTATATGCCAAGGTCCAGGATCCATGAATCTAGCAGCAGCATTGATGCATCCCTCACTAAGCATCTCTTGCCAAGCCTGGTTGGGAATAATATTAGATTCCATTACTGACTTCCTCCACTCTTGGGGGCATCTTATCACCTGGTGATAGTAGACACCTAACAAAAATGGTTCACTAACCCCTCTGTACTTGACCCCTTTATTGCAACTGAAGTTCACAGCGTCTTTTTAAAAGAAATTTTCAAGTTCCCTACCCTACCCTCCTACATTATTGCCATTTGGAGCCACCAGTTCTTTTCAGATTCCTAAAATGCCCTTTTCATGGTCTTTTCCATGCCTGTCAACCCCAGTATGAATGATAGACAAGACACAAACAAAGGGGCATCCCCCTTCCTTATCACTCAGGTAATCAACATAACTAATTATGGCTTATTCATGATTACATCACCATAAAATCTCAGCGCTAGAGGGGACATCAAGGGTCATTTAGTCTAATTCCTACCTGAACAACAATACTACCTACATTAGTGTCAGTAAGAGGTCATCCAGCCTTCACTTGATCTCCAGTGAAGGAGAAACCATTACCTTTCCAAGCAGCCCATTCAACTTGTGGTTACCTAATTTGTTAAATTGGTTTTTTTTCTGTCAAACCTGAATATATAATATATGATGTATTATATTAGCATATATTATGTTATATATATATATATTATAAGGCAATAAGTTATATATTATAATATGTAACAATAATATATAACTATGATGAATAATAATTAAGATAGGTTTATGAATATTAATAATTTATAAGAACAAAAATTAATATACACGATGCCTATAACAATGTAAATGGTAGAACAACTTTGAAACTGCATATGATGACAAAGTTCAGTCAATCCTGAAGAAAAACATGTGTTTCCCTCCCTTTGAAGAGGTGGAGGACTATGGGGGTAGAACATTGAATACATTGTCAGATTCCATTCCTGTTTCGGGTTAGTTTTGCTGAACTTTTTTTCTTCTTTATTATAAAGATGAGTGGAAAAGGGGGAGTACTACAATTTGGCATGCAAGTGACATAATGAATGCATGCATAAATAAATGCACTTATTACTCACTCATTGTGTGTATAACAATGGGGCTACAAATAGAAAGGGAAGCTACCTGTCAAGGAGCTCACATTCTAATAGGGGAAACAACACATAGAGGAGGTTTCAGATGCAAGTCAGATGTATGGGCCCCATGATCCCTAAGGTTCAGCAACAAAGAGATGAAAGTGCATTGTTTTTAATGTCATTCCCATGAATAAAACCACATTTTTTATATTGAACCATTTAATAATGCTAATAACTTTGATGGAAAGAACTTTCTTTTCTTAGTCTTCAGTAATTGTGGCAGCTGGGGCAGCAGGACCCACTAAAACAGTTAGCTGGCTATTATCTACATAGGAGCTCTTTCCCTAAACTAATATATGACTGCAGTGACCAGGCTGGAAGATATCAATATGGGTATTTTAATAATAATCCCAATAGTTATTGTTATTGTTATTATTATTTATAGCCCAAAGAGATCAAAGGAAAAGGAAAAGGACCCATATGTAAAAAGTATTTATAGCAACTCTTTTGTGGTGGCAAAGAATTGGATACTAGAGGGATTCCCATCAATTGGGGAGTGGCTGAACAAGGTGTACTATATGATGGTGATGGCATACTATTGTGCTGTAAGAAATAACAAAAGGGATGGTTTCAGAGAAAGCTGGGAAGACTTGTGTGAATTGATGTGATGTGAAGTGAAGCGAGCAGAACCTGGACACCATTGTACACAGTAACAGCAACATTGTACAATGATCAACTATGAATGACTCAGCTCTTCTGATCAGTACAATGGACTCACAACAATTTCAAAGGACTCGTGATGAAAAATGCTGTCAGCATTCAGAGAACTGATGAACTTTGAGGGCAGATTGAAGCAAATTTTTTTTTCTCTTTATTTTTCTTGCTTTTTTTCCCACAACATTGCTAATGTGAAAATATGTTTTGCATGACTTCATATGGATAATGGATATTATATTTCTTGTCTTCTCAATGGGTGAGAGGGGATAAAGGAAAGAGAAGAATTTGGAATGGAAAAAAATTAATAGCTTATATCACTTTTAACTTTTCAAAGTGCTTCATCTCTATTAGTTTTCTTTATCCTTACAACAGCACTACAAAGTCAATGGGACAGGTATTGCATTTTTCTTATAGGTAGAGAAATTGAGGCACAGAGAAGTCAGCTGACTTTAAAAGTCAGATAGTGAATTAGTGGCAAAGTCAAAAATAGAACACAGTGAGGGCAGCTAAGTGGTACAGTGGATTTAGCCCTGGAGTCAGGAGGACCTGAGCTCAAATCCAGCCTCAGACACTTGACACTAGCTGTGTGACCCTGGGCAAGTCACTTAACCCTCATTGCCCCCCAAAAAACAAAACAAAACAAAAAACAGCTTTAGAAAAGCTAAAAAAAATTTTTTTTAAAAAGCTAAAAAAGTCTAGAAGACTCCTGGTCTCTTTACTGGGTAGATTGTGCATATTCCTACTGCCTTCTCTCCATTCCTTCATCTTTTTTTGTTTTTGTTTTGTTTCAAAGCTAGTTCCCTGCTATTTGTCACCTCCCTCAGATAGTAAGATGGGGAAGTAGAGATGCTGAGAGAGACCATTAAAAGCCAGCTAGGTTTATTGACAACTCAGCTATGTCCTCTTCTCCCATCTGAATTTTTTCTTACCCTTTTCAAGATGAGGATAAAGGAATTGAGAGATCACTGTATCATCAAGATTCTTTTAAAAAAATAACTAAAAATAAATAAATAACACATTTATACAGTACTTAAAGTTAATCAAATGGTGTGTCTATCTCTGTGCCCAAATCAAGAATGTAGACAGAATGTATTTTAGGGGGAAGGGTCAGAGATTAGACCAATGCAGCTGTGAGGGCAGCACCACCACCAGAGTGACCATTTGTAGTTCCTGCCTCAACTTGTCCTCTTCCCTTTGTGTGTCTCCTTTAACCTCCAGCCAGCTGTTGGGCCAGATTGTGAGCCGTGATATGTGCCTTCTGTAACGGGGCCTTATGTGTATGTCTCTGCATCCTAATCACCCTTATCTGTCTCCATGTGCCCAGCCCTTGGTGACTTTACCCAGACAGGTCAGAGAGATGCTATGAGCATAAATCTGAGGATATTGGAGAAGGCATCCGGAGCCCTTTGTAAAAGAACTGTTTTATATATACATATATACATATATATATATATAGAGAGAGAGAGAGAGAGAGAGAGAGAGAGAGAGAAAGAGAGATAGAGAGAGAGATAGAGATAGATAGATAGAGATGGAGATATATAGATAGAGATATAGACATAGACATAGACATAGATATAGATATAGATATAGATATAGATATAGATATAGATCTCCAAAGGACTCTGAAGATGATTTTTTAAGGGTGCTTAAAGGTAGTGTCACATCCTGATGAGAACTGCCTGACTGAGGGTTACCCAAAGTTCCCCAGTAAACAGAGGGCTGGGCATAGGATTTTTGGACATCAGTCACTCCCTAGCTTCTTAAACTGTGGGTTGTGGCCCCATATAGGGTCACATAACTGACTGTGGAAGTCATGAAAAATTTGGCAACCGTAAAAGGTTAAGAAGCTTTGTTATATACCTGGGGTCATGTAAAATTTCTCAGGTGTAAAAAGATCATGAGTGGGGAAAGTTTAAGAAGCCCTGATCTAGTCTAACCCCTTTATTTTATAGGTAAGGAAACTGAGGACTCAAGATGTTAGATGATTTGCCCAAGGTGATCCAGCTAATACATAGTGGAGCCTGGATTTGAATTCAGGGCCTCTGATTCCAAATCCTCTTTCCACTGCATAACATTGAAACTCCTTTGAGAGCTAAACTTCCTTACCCTTGAACAGAACCGATCTAGGTTCTCTCCACACATCTTACGGATCCCATGTAGCTTAGAAAGTAGGAAATCTATGAGAAGAGGTTTCAGGGAGCCCAAACTGCAACATATAGTGGAGAAGTGAGCAAGTGAGCAAGCGTATCATCTGAATCTTCCCATTCCTACTTGCCCCACAACAGATACCTCCCAAGAGGCAGTAAGTTCAAATATATCTGTTACTCCTTTCATCAGTGTTTGGGAGGCATGGGGAGGAGCAACAGTCATGTGATCCCCTGAAAGGTCTTTTCTAGTGGCTCAACCTCCTTAGGATAAACACTGAGTCATATATAGGACATTGTTTCCCCATAGAAAGCAGCACAAACTGTACCAGGGGTAAGTAACATGAAGCATTCCCTCAATTGAACAAGGGGCAGGGGGAGGCAGAAACCCTGGGACACTGATGTGTGACCATTGCTGGAGAGGCAGAGGAAGGGAAGAACTCATCCTACCTGATATATCTGTTAGCTTTCTAACTTTAATTTAATCATTTTTGATAACTAGATATAGAGCTCTTTTGTTTAGATGAAATCAGCACACTCTAATCATGACCCCAACAGAGCTCTGATTGCCCCACCCTAGTTATGCCCCTGCCAGATCAACCCTACAAAGGTTATTCCTCCTATTCTCATATGTTCTCCCAGACCCAACTCTCAATCCCAAAATTCCATACTAAAACAGAGGAGCTTCCTTGGTGAGTCTGGTTTTATTCCCTGAGGACTCCTGGAGGGAGATCAATTGCCTACGATAGGTCATAGCCCATTGCAGGTGCTGGTGCTTAATTCATGCTGGAGGTAGATAGTGTTAAGGAAGAAATTGATAGGGGTTTGGGATAGGGGTCCTTAGGAATTCCTCTTTAAAGAATTACACTCTCTTGCACACAAATCCAATTAGAATAAAATAATAGTTTGGGAAAGGAAACCAAGAGAGAAATCCTTGGACTTCTTCTCATGGGGAGAAGGCATAGCATAGAGGTGTGGTTCTCTGAGATACCTTTCTTCCTGAGCAGGAGACAGGCAGTTACTTTTATAGAGGATTGATGGCGGTGGTCCAATGGGGTGATCATCTGACTGTGGAAAGTTCCCTTTTTGGAGGAGGACCATCTCCCCACGGGTGGTGGCTGGGGGAAGTTGGGTGAGGGGCGCCTCTGGATCTCTCAAGCCACCTCTCTTCCCCGCATGCCACAAATGCAGCAGCCACACCTAATCTTATCTTTCCAGGGGTGGGGGAGACTAGAATGAAGGGTGGTGGTCCTGAGCTAACTCAGTCTCCATCCAGTGCCACTTATCTCTTTAGGTGTGTCTGTCCTTTGGTTTAGTTTCAAGGAGAAGGTTCCTTGAACTCCCCCAGAAAACTTCTTCGTTACCACAGGCCCATAACAATAGTAAAAGGAGGGTTCTTATGAGGGTTCCTGTGCATCAGGCAATGCCATGGGTTTTCCTTATCAGGTCATCACTAGTCCTGCTATCCAGCAGATTCCTAGTCATATTTGTGCACTTTGTCTAACATCCATAGCATTCACCAAACAATCATTGAATGCTCCCAATGGTTTTAGCTTTGTGCTATGCACTTGGGGAAGAGTGAAAGGAGAGCCAAAGAAATGTAAGACAGAACTTCCTTCTCTCAGGGAGTTCACAGTGTGGTTGGGGAAATCATTCAATAGACATTTATTGACAGCTGTACAAAGCACTGTTAAGTGCCAAGAGATAAGTTGAAATAAAGGGTTATGTGAAGTTTTAGAAGGGAGAGCTGAAATTCAGATGAGGAAATCAAGGAGGGCTTCATGGAGGAGACAATCTCTATGTTAGACCTTCAAGAGCCTGAAGTAGAGGTTGGCTGGGGGAAGGAAGGAGTGCAGGGGACAGTCCAACAAGAAGGGAGTATAGGAGAAGAGGAAGGAGGAGAACAGTTCAGAGCATGTGAAAAAGCTTTTAAAGGTCAGAAGCAAGATTGAGGAAAGACTTAAGTGTCAGATGCTTAGATAAGGAGCTAATATCTTATTCAGACTAAAACTCTATGGACTGCCCATAATAGGGAGCTCTTGCAAGTCTTATCTGACCAAACCTACACTTTAGGAAGCTAAATCTGGAAGCTGTGTGCAGAATAGATGGGGGAAAGTCCACTGATCCTGTTGCAGTAGTACAAGCATGAGGTGATGAGGTTTTTGTTTGTTTGTTTATTTGTTTTTGCCTAAGACAGGGGTGGCAGAAAAAGAGAGAAAAGAATGGGTGTGGGAGACACTATGAAGGAAGAATCCACAAGACTTGTTGGATTTTGTCTTCTGGTTGGAGAGAGGAAAAGATGAAGGAAAGAGAGGGGAGAGAATAAATAGAACCTACTATGCACCAGACACTATGCTGAGTGTCATTTGATCTTGCAATATGCTATTATTATCCACATTTCATAGATGAGGAAACTGAGGCAGGGTTGGGGTTCTTTTTTGTTCATGTTATCTTTTAAAAAAATAAGCCATGATCTTGTCTGTCCCATGGCAGATAAAGTCCCAAGCTTAGGGGACATGCTTTTGCAAGTACATCCCTACCCTATCCCTCACTGACTTGTAAGGAGGCTTAATAACACACACAGAGGAAGGAGTAGAGGAAGGCTGTAAACAGCAGTACCATGGAGCTCTGAGCCAGAAGGAGGAGGAATAAAGAATGACTTGCCCAGAGTCATTTAGCTAGGAAAGTGTCTCAGACTGGATTTGAGCTCAGGTCTTCTTGACTCCAGGTCCAGAGCTCTATCCACTAGACTACCTAGCTGCCATGATGCTCAGGAAAGAAATCGCAATGCCAGCCAGCCACGGAATTTGAAGAGATTTGTTACAGATCCTGAGCTGAAGGATTGCTGGTGTGTGTGAGATACACACCCAAGTGGCAGGAACATGACTTCTCCCTGTCGAAACAGCCTAGAAATACAGTGGGCAATTTGCTCCCATAGACTCCATGTCTGAACCTGAATGCAAGATGCTTCTCCCCTCACTTCTCCTGATGTCTCTGTCTCTCCACCAGAATCCCACTCTTCCAGTTCTGAGTCCAGAACATGAGTACCCTGCCCCTGGTCTCCCCTAGAGAGAAAACCAGCCACCAAGTCCTCTTGGATATAAGCACTCCCCCACCTCAGCCTGTGAAGGCTCTCCAAGGGGCAGGAAGAATGTCTATTGTGTCCTTCTAGAAACAATAGGCATCATGCATGGCAAGTCTAGAGTCCTGTATCTAGAGCAAGTAAGACCTGGGTGCAGATCTCACCTCAAATACTTCCTAGCTGTATGAACCTTAGCCTCAGTTTACTCATCTGTGAAATGGAGATAATGGCTGTAACACTTACTTCCCAGAGTTGCTATGATCCAATTGAAAGTTATGTGTGTAGAGTACTTTGTCACCCTTAAACATCAGATGTTATTTTTATTATCTAGTCTCTGCTGGAGTAGAAGCTCCCTGAGAAGCGGGATTGTTTCATTCTTTGTCTCTGTAACCCCAGGACCCACCGCAGAGTAGGCACTAAGTAAACACTTACTGACTGACTGATTGATGGTCCATCCCCCTGACTCCAAGCAGGATATTACTCAAATCAATTTATCTGTTGTGAAGAACAGCCTGGTTTATATTTCTAATTTAAATGAGACAAGAGAGCCCATCCTCTCCTTCATTTTGCAGGGCCTCTACTCAGGAAATTTTTCTTTACAATTAAATGACATTATAAGTATTCCTCTTGTGCCTGAAACAAGTTAAAAAAAGGAGGGGTCCCTCCTCTGCCGCACCCTGCTCCAGCACCACCAAAGGCCTCGGAGAGCAGATGCATTGTTTATGTATTTTTCTTTACACCTCAGGTGTGCTTGCCTTGCTCACCTCACTCTTGTTATAGCTCAGAACCTAACCTTAGAAGCTTCTGTTGGCTATGATGGAAGGCCATTTCCTCATCCTTAATAGGAATGGCAGCGTTT
This sequence comes from Dromiciops gliroides, assembly GCF_019393635.1. Lineage (NCBI taxonomy): Eukaryota > Metazoa > Chordata > Mammalia > Microbiotheria > Microbiotheriidae > Dromiciops > Dromiciops gliroides. Next base: position 51,390,262 of record NC_057862.1, read on the forward strand.
TCCCACTTAGGAAACTCTACAGTCCTAAAGACTCTCTCTCCTCTGGATCATTGAAATCCTTTCTTTTTTGGTCCCTGGTCCTGCTTTCTGGTTTTCCTGTCTTAAGATATATGGCAGTTGAGGGCAGCTAGGTGGCACAGTGGATAAAGCACCGGCCCTGGATTCAGAAGGACCTGAGTTCAAATCCGGCCTCAGATATTTGACACTTACTAGCTGTGTGACCCTGGGCAAGTCACTTAACCCTCATTGCCCTGAAAAACCAACCAACCAACAACAACAACAACAACAAAAACAACAACAAGAAAGATATATGGCAGTTTCAGAATGATTCCCTGGCCAGTGATTCACAGGATCATAAACCTAGAGATGGATGGCACCTCCATCCAAACCTCTCACTTGGCAGATGAGGGAACTGAAGTTTAGAGACATTAGTGACTTACCCAAGGTCACATGGGTACTGAGCATGAGAGCCAGACTCCAAATTTAGGTCCTCTGCCTCTAATTCCAGAAATCATTTGGCTGTACCCCACTAGCACTGGCTCTAATGAGTTCATCCAGATGTTCCCACCCCTGGCTTAGTTTGCTAGCCTCCCCCCCACTTCCCTGGGACTGTCCTGAGAAGGCCTCCTCTGCACATCCATGGATGAGAGGATGGCATACTAAGGGTCCCATGCCTGCCTCAAGAAGAGCAACTGTTCCCCCTTGTAAGCCATGCCGATGCTTCTGCACCTCAGCAGAATGCCATCTGTCAGAAATTTATGACTAATGCATTTTAGAACAGGCTTTATCATAAGATATTAAAGACTGTAGCTGCATCTAGCATGTATTTCATAAATATTAATCATGCCTTTAGAGATGGTACCTCCAATGAACATTGCTCAGCTGTAGAGCTTGGTCAGGGTACATTTTATAGAGACACACAGACATAGACATACAGAACAGGGAAGCAGAGCGCACCTTAAAAATGAAAGAATGTACCTGGTTTACTTCCTCTGTGCTCTCTTCCTCTCATAGCCTTATCTCTTCATTCTTTTCCCCTTTACACTTGGTTTTTGAGCCTTTCTAATGTTCCCTCTCCCTTGCTGAATTTTCCCTTCCTTTATCTTCTCATTTCTGTTTCTTCGTTTCTTTTGGGCAAGTCTCTTGACCCAAAGGAGGCACTGGAAAGAACCCTGGGTCCAATCAGGATTGGCACTGTATTCCTGGCCCTGCTGTGTGACTCTGAGAAAGTGGCTTCCATTCTCTGGGTCTGTTTTTTCAGCTATGAAATGGGAATGATAGCTTGCACTGCCTTATGAGATCAAGAGGATCAAGTGGGATAAACCCAGAGAAAGCAGTATATAAATGTAAGTAATGAGGACTAAATGAGATAATATAAGGGAAGAGTTTCATTCATTTCCATTTTTATGTAAATATCAGCAATTGTTAGGAATAATATCACTAATGACAAATGTTTTGAGCTTCAGTCTCCTTACCAATAAAATAGGGCACAAAATATATTCACCACCTACTTCGTAGGATTAAATAACCAACCACAACAACAACAGCAACAACAATACTAATAGTAACTGACATTCATATAGAACTTTAAAGTTTGCAAAGCATTTTACATTCCTTGTCTCATATGAGTAATCCAGTAAAGTAGGTGCTGTAACGGTTTTAAGTGAGGAAATTGAGTCTTGTAGAGGTGAATTGACTTGCCCAGGGTCACACAATTATAACTTAATAAATCAGGTGGGATCCCTGGTCTTCTGGCCTCCCAATCTGTTTCTCTCTCCTTTATGCTGGCTGCCTTTCTGTCAAAGGAGAGAACATGAACAACTCTGTAATCATAAATCACATAATAATGTGAGTCCTCCCCATTTCGCCAACTTGGTCTTCTTTCCATCATTTCCACTTCCTCTCCTCCCCTCTCTCTTTCCCTTCTCTCCTATATTCCACTGTCTCTCCCACTTCTGGCTCTTTCTCCATTCCCCACTGCCACCTGTCTTCTCTCTTGCTACTTCTTTATCCCTCTCCTCCTTCCTCTCAGCCACCCTTCACCTCCCTTTGGTTCCCTTTCTCTCTAGAGATCTCTCCCTCCCCCCTTTCCCTGTCTCCCCCTTTCCCTTCCTCCCTCTCACCCTCCATCTAATTTGTTCCCATTTCTACTGCTCTACTGAACATACCAAGTCCCCTCCTCCAAAACGCAGAGTATAATGCAGTTCACACTGCATGTGAGAAATATGGTTATTTATCATTATTATTAACGAACAAGATCCCTTGCACAGCAGAACTTTCCAGTAGTCTATTCCCTTGTCACCCCAGGAACAAAACAAAACAAAAAAAGATTTATTTTTCTCTCAAATGCATAGGGTGGCCCAGTTTAAAGCAGGCCCATGGAGAGCAGTAGCAGTTTTATAAGATCACAGAATTTCAGAGGTGGAAGGGTCCAGCCCTACCTTTCACTGGAATCTCTTTCACAACATTTCCACTAAGTGGTCCATCTAGCTTATGTCTAAATGCCTCCAGTGGCAGGGAGCCCACTACCCTCGAGACATTTTATTCTACTTTCCAATAGTTTTCTATTCATTGTTAGGACATTTGTTCTTAGATTAAGCCAATTTCTATTCCCCTTAATCTATACCCAACAACCCTAGTCCTTACCTCTTGGGCAGAACAGATTAAATCCTTCTTCCTCTGATCAGCCCTTAGACTACTTAAAGATGGTTATTGTGCCTCTCAATTTTCTCCAGCATAAATAGCCTCAGTTTTTCCCATTTGATACTGAAGTATGACATAATTTCAAGGGCTTTTGCTATGATGGTCTCCTAAGGAGGTGGCTAGGTGGTGCAGTGGTTAGAGTGATGGACTTGGGGTCAGGAGGTTCTTAGTGTGGGTCTTTACTTCAATGCTTAATAGCCTGTGAAACTGGCCAAACCACAGAATCCCTCTTAGTCTCTGCCTAAGCCTTAAGGGTCTCCTCAGCTTTAAAATGAGTCAAATAACAATACCGCCCTCATAGAGTTGTTGTGTGGATCAAGACAATACATGGAAAGAGCTGCGTGAAGTTTGAAGTGTTATATGAATACTATTACTATCATTACCTTGCCATGAATGCACTCTAGCTTATCTGTGTCTCTTCTGGCATTCTCAGTGGCCCTTCTTACTTCGTGTTTTTGTTCAGTTGTGTCTAACTTTTCATGGTCCCATTTGAGGTTTTCTTGGCAAAGATACTGAGGTGGTTTTGCCATTTCCTTCTCTGGCTCATTTTACAGATAAGGAAACAGAGGTAAATAGGGTTAGGTGACTTGCCCAGGGTCACACATCTAGTAAGTGTCTGAGGCTGGATTTGAACTCAGGAAGATGAGTCTTCCTGACTCCAAGCTCAGTTCTCTATCCACTTTGCCATCTAACCCTTCTTATTGGCAGCTCTTCAATATCATAGGTATCTTTATACTAATGTATTGCTGCAGTGACTTCTGTATGCAGCATTCTCTCTTCTCCCTCCATGCCTTTACCGAGGCTATCTACTTTGCCTTGAAAAGCAATCCCCCCTCACATCTACCTCATAGAATCTCTAACTTAATCAGGACTCAGCTCCAGTGCTATCTCTTACAAAAGACCTATACCGATACCCTCCAGTTTCCCTCTCCCCCACCCCTGTTTGTTGTATTTATTTTGCATATATATTATATTTTCTTGTCCATTAAGATGTAAGCTCCTTGGAAATAGGGATTGTTTTAGTCTTTCTATTTCTATTCCCAGGGTCTAGCACTGTGTCTAGCCCATAATAAGTGCTTAAATAGATGATGAATGAATGAACGAATGAACGAACTAATGAATGAATGAACAAATGAAAGGAGTAACTTCAAGCAGGATTCTCAGAGCTTTCATTGTCTGAAATTGTGTTAGAAGGACTGAGGCAGACTTTGACATCAGAACTCTTGTCTCTTCCACTCTCTGGGGCTGCTGTTAGTGCCAAGAGTTGAAGTGGCTGTGTGGATAGAGGATGCTAAGGGGTAGAGGGAAAGAGGGGTTGAGAGAGGAGAGGGGAACAGAATCTTCCAAGCAGAAGGGCATCTTGTCTTCTTGTGATCTGCCTCCAGACCCTTACTGGATAGAGTCTTGCTGACCACCAGGGCTAATACCAGAAAGTACAGAGGAGCCCCCAGCTTTCATGGGGTGGTCTCCCTGACCTTGAGTAGGAAGGCAGGGGTCATCCTAGTCCATGCTTCTTTCTTCTGAGCTCATCTGGTTGACTGTTGGAAGTACAATAATCAAAGGATCCAATTCACTGCCCTCCCTTTCTCTTGCCCTCCATCACCACCATGCATAGCCATAATTGCCAGTGACCTGAAAGGATTTGCATGTTAAAAGGGATGTCTGGGGATACTTGCAAAGAAGCCTCCACAGGCATTCTTCTGGGGTGGTTTCATTCTTCTCCCTATTATTATAACTGGGTCTTGAGGCTGTCTGGCCACCAACCACTTCATTAGCAGCCTGTCTGACTTAGAATTGAGCTCTCTGCCTCTTGGCTACCCAAGGCAGAGCAAGTCTGTGCTTTGGAAAAAGGGTAGGTAGGGCTGGGCACCAGAGCCCAGAGAAACTAAGTCATTCACTCATTCAATAATCATTTGGTAAATTCCTTCTTTGTGTAGCAGATTCTGCCCAGCACTGGGGGACATAAAGGTGATGGTTGCCACTATCCCTATCCTTATGGAGCTTACTATCTGATAAATCGAATACAGTGTGTACCGAGATGTATAATAACTACACAATAGCTATATTGCATGATGGAGTAAGAGAGATGTAATCATGATTGTTAAATTGGGAGCAGTTACTCTTCAGAAACTGGAAGGTACCACAAACCAGGGCCTGATGAATGTCCATACTTAAGAAAGTGCTAATAATGCAGATGAAATGTAACCATGTGGCCTGTGTACTTTCTGGAAAGTTGGTAGTTAAACATTTACCAACAAACCCCTGCTTCCAGGAATTATAAGTGAATGTTTTGTGGTGGTGGGGTTTTTTTTTTGGGGGGGGAGCAATGAGGGTTAAGTGACTTGCCCAGGGTCACACAGCTAGTATATGTCTAGTGTCTGAGGCCAGATTTGAACTCAGGTTCTCCTGAATCCAGGGTATGTGCTTTATCCACTCCACCACCTAGCTGCCCCCTATAAGTGAATGTTTTATGGAAAAAAAGACATTTGATTTAGGTTTTAAAAGATAAGTTGGGGCAGCTAGGTGGTACAGTGGATAGAACACCGGCCCTGGATTCAGGAGAACCTGAGTTCAAATCTGGCCTCAGACACTTAACACTTACTAGCTATGTGACCCTGGGCAGGTCATTTAACCCCAATTGCCTCACCAAAAAAAAAAAAAGTTAAGTTGTTCTCCAGATTCTTTGTGACCCCACTTGGGGATTTTCTTGGCAAAGATACTGGAGTGGTTTGCCATTTCCTTCTTTAACTCATTTTACAGATAAAGAAACTAAGGCAAAAAGGTGAAGTGACTTGCCTAGGGTCACACAGCTAGTAAGTGTATGAAGCCTGATTAAAACTCATGAAAATGATTCTTCCTGACTTCAAGCCCAGTGTTCTATCTACTGCAGCGCCACCTGGTTGCCCTAATCCCACAGTCATCCCCTCTCTATTATGTGTCTTCAACCTCTCCTTCTGTACTGGATTCTTTTTTTTCTCATCAGCCTATAAACTTTCTGAGATTCTTCCCCACATTTCAAAAACTTCTCTCCTCTTATCAGCTTGCTGTACCATCTAGCCGCCATCCTGACTCTTTCCTCCAACCCACAGCCAAACTTCACCAAAAACTCATTTACCTCTAATGCAGGTCTTCCCAACCCCAAGTCTACCTAGTAGCAATCTGGTCCAATCCCCTTTTTAACACCTGAGGAATCTGGAGCCTGAACACTTGAGTGACCGACTGTCCATTGCCACAAGAGTAGTAAACTCAGAAAGGGTGACCAAACTCAGATCATCTCACTTCAGATCTAATTATCTTTCCTCTACACCATGCTGGAGTTCCTTCTGACCACAATTTCTGTCAGTGGCACCAGAATTATTTCATGTTTGCGACCTCAGCACCATCAGTTTTTTTCATTCGTCCCTCTCTGTCACCTCCTATATCCAATCAATTATTAAAGAACTCTACATTCTGCCTCGGTGACACCTTAGCCCATGTCCCCTCTTCCTTTTCCTCACTGCTGTGACCCTCATTTACCACTCGCTAAAACTATTGGAATAGTTTCCTCTCAGGGTTCTTCTCTGGAGGTTTAGTTAGTGGGTCTATACAATAGCTTTTCAAATTAAGAGGTGCCATTTCTCAGCCCTCCATAGTAAGTACCCAGAAAGTAAAAGGATCATTCAGGTTATTTTTTTCCTCCTCACTTCCACTAATCCTGGTTCCTTTTAAGCACATGAGTAGGTGTTTGCTTGGCTGGTTTAGAAACCTTTCCCAAATTACATGGGAAGAGGTATTAAACACGGAATTTAGACCTTGAGGAAACTTCAGAGGCTCTCTAAGACAATCAGAGACCTGAGGTTCTTAACCAGGTCAGTGATCTTGTTGGTTTTTTTTTTTTGGGGGGGGGGGGTTAGTGATCTTGTTTTTAAAAAATATTTTGATCACTGTATTTCAATTTCATTGGTTTCTTTTGTTATACTATGTATTTTATTTTAGAATTTTAAAAATTATTTCAAAATCCAAGAAATTCTAAGAAGGGGTCCATAGGCTTCACCAGATTACCAAAGAGGGCCATGACCCCCCAAAAGGTTAAGAAACCCCTGATCTAATCCAGTCTCTCATTTAACACACCTATAGACCAGAGAGGAAAGGTTGTTTGCCCAAAGTCACATAAGCAGGGTCATCCCTCTATAGCTGGGAATGACCTCAGAAGCCACCTAATCCAATACCTGTGTTTGACAGTTGAGGAAAATGAGGTCAAAGGGAAATTAAGTCACAAAGGTAGTCATTGTCAAAGGCAGAATTTGAAGTCGAGATCTATAACTCTGCAGGCATTGCTTTTTCCAGTGTACCATGCTACTTTTTCTACAGTCCAGAAAGGTCAATAACAGATCCTCAGCTAGATTTCCCCCCCTCCCCCCGGCCCCATTTTCCTGGATCTTAGACTTATGGCTGATGTGGTACCAAGGATGGCGGGTTACATGTCCTCCCATCCTCAAGGTACCACGCTGAGACCTGGTGTTCTCACAGTCATATCCAGTCTCCTACATTATAAGAATTCCAGACAGTTTCTCTTTAGCCGGATGCCGAGTGATCGGGAGTGCTACTTATCAGCAACGTAGGGGGTTTACACTGCTCTGAAATCTAAACATGTCCATCTTGACTTACGGGGCTATGCCCATATGGCATGAACTGTGTTCTGATGGAGTGTTTTGCATTGAAATCTGGGGGGCTGGTTTCCTAGCACTGGCCAGAGACCAAGTGGCTCAGCTCATTTGGGGGGAAGGATGATGGTAAGGGAAAAATGATACCATTTATAGGGGGTCTATTTTCATTGCATTAATCAAGGTCAGAACTAAGGAGGGTCCCATGCTATATCATGGAAGCACAAGAAATGGAGACTTTGAGATTTTACTTTTGAATAAATGCACATATTTTACATACCAGAACATTCTGCTCCCCATGCCATAGAGGTGGTTGGTTTTTGTGATTAAGTCAAGCCCCAAGTGTTACAGCGAAACCTCAGATGGATAATAATACATGAAGGCAATTTTCAACCCTTTCTTAAGAGGCATCTGGGTGGGAGAATGCCGAACGTTTGAGACCTGGAATCGGTAAGAGCTGGGTTCAACTACTGCCTCAAACATTTGCTTAGCTGTGTGACCCTGGGAATGTCAATTAACCTCTCAGCCTCAGTTTCCTTACTTGTAAAAAGATAATAATAACAATAGCTCTTCCCTCCCAGAGTTGTTGTGAGGATAAAATCAGGTTAATGGATGTAAGTGCTTCACAAGCATCAAAACTCCATATAAATGTGATATATTATGATTATATACCAACTACTTCTTTAGTGTACCCTTTCTATATTGCTAATGCTGTGGTTATTACCACCAATACCAACAATGAGTCCCATCTCTACGTGTGTATATATGGGGTGGAGTGAAGAGAATAAGTGTTTATTAAGCATCGACCATATACCAGATGCTATACTAAGCACTTTACAAATATTATCTCATTGTATTCTCACAACACCCTATGAGGTGGGTGCTATTATTATCCCTATGTCACAGGAAACTGAGGCAGACAGAAGATATGTGACTCTCCCATGGTCACGCAGCTAGTGTCTGAGATCAGATTTGAATCCAGTTCTTCCTGACCCCAGGGCAGCTCTCTATCCACCAAACCATCTAGCTGTCTAAATGTGTGTATGCATACACACACCCCTATATGTATATCTGTATGTGTATGTATATATGTCTACACACACATATGTAGAAACAGAGTGTCTTAGCATTTTAAATAAGTGCATTTATTAAAGATCAGTTTTTAAATTCTCCACTCTGAGTCATGGGCAGCTTCCCAGTTCTGATGTTGAACGGTGTCACAAAAATAGTTAACCTCAATACATACTCCTACCAGAACCCCTCTCTTACCCAAGCTGAGCTATTTTCTCTCTGGCTAATGCTACCAATCAGCCCACAAGAATTTAATACAAAATGCTCCATCATGTATGTGTGTGTGTTTACATATGCCATATATGTATATATGTAGTCAGCTGTAGCTAGAAAATTTGGATTCACTGTCTAGCTATGCCACATCTGTACAAGGGAGAGGAGGGTGTGTGTGTGTATATAAGTTCAAATATATATATATATATATATATATGTGCACATATATATATATAAATGCACACACATAGGGTTAGGTTACACATATATACATGCATACACTCATCTGATTCCTAAGAACATAAGCTTCGTGTGAATAGAGATTATTTCTGAATTTGTACCTTTAGCTGCAGTACCTAGTATATACACAGTTTCTAATAAATGTAGGATGATTGATTTATTGATCTATTCTAGTTTGTAGTATTTTTCTAGTTTATAGCAATTCTTGTACTTTATTTTTCTATTTTCTATTTCATATACTTCCTTATACTTTTAATTTATAGGCTTTATAGCTGTGCCTCTCCTGGATCCACCCTACCTCCCCGCCTTTATTCCACATTATTCCCAAGGTTCCAGTTGGGTCAGGAGCTATGGGTTACTTCCAGAGATCTCTCCTCCAAAAGGTCCTTTCCCTCTGCCCTGCAATTGAATCCTCCCCCATGAGTAGTCTCCTCCCATTAGAATGTAAACTTCTTGAGGGCAGGGACTGTCTTCCTTTACTATCTTTATCCCTGGAGCTTAGCATGATGTTTTGCACACAGTAAGTGCCTAATTCATTCTTTCCAGTTCCCTTCCATTCCATTCTATTTCCCACCACACGCTGAATGGTGGAGGCAGACTAGGCTTCTTATTATTCCTCACATAGTCCATCTTTGGGGCAGCTAGGTGGCACAGTGGATAAAGTGGGTAAAGCACTGGCCCTGGATTCAGGAGGACCTGAGTTCAAAGCCGGCCTCAGACACTCGACACTTACTAGCTGTGTGACCCTGGGCAAGTCACTTAACCCTCATTGCCGTGCAAAAAAAACCCAAAAAAGCCAAAAAAAACCCCCAAACCATAGCCCATCTTCAGCCTTTGCGTGGATGTACTTCCTGCCTGGAATACACTCCCTCCTCGCCTCCTTCTCAGTTTCCTTCATTCCCCAGTTTGGGCACCACCTTCTGCATGAAGCCTTTGTGGTTGTGACTGCTGCTGCTGCTGCTGTTCCATTGTTCCCCATCCCATGGTTACATTCTATTTGCTGTGCTTGATTTGCATATGTACATGTGTATGCACACAATCATGTAGATTGATATGTATATTTCATGTACATTTAAGGAATATTATAAACCCGCACCTGCATGTATGTTCATGCATGTGTGTATATGCATGTGTGTACATGTGTAAATGTGTGTATACTGCCACCTCCATGAGAGCGTAAGCTCTTTGAGGGCAGCAGTCATTCAATGTGTGTTTTGCCAGTGGCCAGCACAGTGCTTAGAACTCAGCAGGCACTTAATAAATGCTGCTCCCAATAGCCCAACAAGAAGGGCAGCTAGGTGGCACAATGGATAGAGCATTGGCCCTGGATTCAGGAGGACCTGAGTTCAAATCAGGCCTCAGACACTTGACACTTACTAGCTGTGTGACCCTGGATAAGTCACTTAACCCTCATTGCCATGCCCCCCCCCAAAACAAAACAAAACAAAACAACCCGATAGCCCAATGAGGTAGGTAGCGCAAGTAGTATTTTTCCCATTTTATAGGTAAGTAAAGTGAGGCAGAAAATGCCCTTCACAGTGTCACATGCAAGACTGTTGGCATAACTTTGGACTCACACCTCCTGGGTTCCTTCTCATGCTGTCCCTCAAATCGCTCACTTAAAACCAGGAACAGTTAGTAGTGGTTCTATTCTGGATTCGTTAATTTACCACCGGGGTGGGGGGAGGGCTGGGATTGATAAGCATTGTTCTATAGGTGTGTAAATGTGAGGTGTGTGGGTTTGTAGGGTTGTCCTAGAAAGGTAACTATGGCATAGGAGAAAGTGCATTGGATTTAGAATCAGAAGACCTGGGTTCAAATGTTGTCTACACTACTCGCCAGCTGTGTGACCATGGGCAAATTTCTTAACCTCTCTGGGACCTTGTTTTTTCACCATAAAATGGGCATAATAAGTTAGCTACCTTGGTGCCCAAAAGGTAGAATCAGATTAGTAATTTATATCATTTATAGGCCAACAAAACTCTAGAACTGCCCCTATTATTCATGTCCTATTGGCCAGTTCTTCTAGAAAGGCTCAGTCGATATAGAACCTGATTTGAAGCCAGAAAAAACTAGATTCAAGATCCCACCTGTGGCACACACTGGCTGTATGACCCTGAGCTAGTCATTTTACCCCTCATTGTTCTAGGCAGCTAAGACTTTAAGGTAGAAGGAAGGTTCTAACCTTCCCTGGGGAGTTTCCTCACCTGGGAAATCCTTATATCCCTAAAATCACAGGTTCAGTCCCTATCTCTACCTTTATAGGACACTAGAGGCCTGAAGGCAAGGCATGAAGGGGGGGGGGGTCTGGGGAGTGCTCAGCCAGAAACCCAGAGTTCTAGGGTGAGAACATAAACTGCTGCGTCAAAAGCAGAGGTGGAGGGGCAGCTAGGTGGTGCAGTGGATAGAGCACTGGCCCTGGAGTCAGGAGTACCTGAGTTCAAATCCGGCCTCAGACACTTAACACTTACTAGCTGTATGACCCTGGGCAAGTCACTTAACCCCAATTGCCTCACTTAAAAAAAAAAAAAAAAAGCAGAGGTGGGGCCCTAGAGCCTAGCAGAATGAAGGTGGCTGGGGCAGATTTGGGGGGGGGGGGGGTCCTGGGTCCAGACCATGTACCACTAGTGAATCCTTGAGGGGGATGGAAGCAACTTGGGTCTAATATCCTAAGGATGGGCCCATCTTCCCTTGTGGAAGATCTGTTCACACCCCATGCTGGTGCTCCCCCACGCCTGTTCACACCCCCTGTTCACGCCCTTCATGTGTTCACACCCATTTCGTGTCTTCTGCCTGTTCACACCCCTGGCCTGCAGCCATCAAAAGAGGTTTGGGGGGGGCACTGGAAAGCACTTTACAAGTGGTCTCTAATCCAGAATGTATCACTCCCTAAGGATTGTGGTCAAGACACCCAGGCCCTGGCTTGAATTTGAACCACACGGTCTCTATTCACTCTCTTGCTTTCCTCTGAACTGCCAAATCCCTGGGCTGCCAAGAGCCACTCTGAAACCAACCTCTGTGTTTAATCTCACCACATTGCTCTTGCCAATCTGACTTTTTATCCTCTGAGGCAAAAAGTATGGAGATGAAAACCTTTATTGTTATCTCTCCTGTTGGCTCCTTTCTCCTCCTCACCCAAGGTCCTTCTGCCTCTCTCTGCCTAACCCGAAGGCCCAGGTCCAGAGAACAATGCCCCGAAGTAATCATTGGTTCCTAATGAAATTAGCAGTCCTCCCACACTATCAAGCCTGCCCAAACAGGCATGTCTTTAGAATTTTCCTGGATCCAGTCAGCTCTGAGGGGAGAAGCCAAATACAAAAATTGTCCCCTAACTCCTGGTCTTCCTGCCAGAAATTGCCCAACCTTGGGGATCCTGGCCAGGGTGCCTGAGTGGGCTGAGTACTCAAGTAGCAAGAGACAACAGAAACCAACAGCGCTGGGCCACATCTCTGACCTGACACTGAAGAGGGTGATGAGCAGATGTTCTTCACCATTTGAGTGTCCTGGACCCTTGCGGAGGTCTGGTGAAGCCTCTGGGCCCCTTTTCACAATCATGTTTTGTTGTCTACTTTCATAATGAGAGGAAATGCTAAATTTCATTTGATTAATCAAAATAAAGGTGTTATTTTTTTTCTCCCTATCCAACATTATGGACTTCCTAAAATCTATTCACTGACCCCTTGTGGGTGTGTGGAAGTTGAGTTAAGAACCTCTGGCTTACAAGAAGGTAGTTAACAGTTCACTGTGTGAACATCTTTTTCCTGATCCTCATCCCTGTCTGGGAGTGAGGAAGATCTAGAATTTATACTAGGCCTTGGTTTTGTAGAGCGTAGGACCTGCATTCAAATTCTGCCTCATGTGGCTCCTCTCTTTGTGTGACCTTGGGCAAAACACTTAAGCTCCCTAGGCCTTTAGACTAGATGTTGTCTGTGGTTCCATCCAGTTCTCCATTTATGATCCAGTCATTCTCTGACCCAAACTTCTGTCTGGGGGCCCAGGGACCATCTAAACTGGCATCCTTTGGGAAGTAGGGGGAGGGAGTCTATCCTTATTTTCTCATAAGGAGCAAGACTAAATTCTTGCCATAGTTAAAGGAATGAATATGGCAAGTTCAAAAACCATTCTAATGTAGCCAAGAAAACATCCCCAATGCCTGACCTCCAGACAAAATGTCCCAGGGACAGGGAGCAAAGTGGAAAGGGGGATGAAGAAATGGAGAGGATACCATTGCATCTGACCCTGGCCCCCTAGAAAATTACAGGTGTCCAGTTCCCCTGTTCTGCTCCAACCCTGACTAATGAGGAGTACCAAGAAATAGGGGCTTGAGATTGAATGCAGAACTCCAGGGCAAGCATGACGATCGCCATATCCAGTACTGTTACAGCTATCAGGAGGCCATCATAAAAAAACAGATATGGCTTTTTAAAGTCCTTTGAACCCACTCAGAATAAAAATGAAGAAGTCTTCGGTGTGGTTGGTTGAAGGGATGAAGCTAATGGGCTTTGGGGGAATAGTCACTGATAGATGCAGCTGTTCTGCTCACTCCATCTCACCCTTTATTTGCTTTACTCTTTCCCCCAGAACACGCCAGTGGGAACACCCATCTTCATCGTGAATGCCACTGACCCTGACCTGGGAGCAGGGGGCAGTGTCCTTTACTCCTTCCAGCCACCCTCTGAGTTTTTTGCCATCGACAGTGCCCGGGGCATCGTCACTGTGATTCGTGAACTGGATTATGAGATTACTCAGGCCTACCAGCTTGTGGTCAATGCTACGGTGAGTTACAAAGGGGCAGGGCTTCCAGTTACCAGAGGGCATGACTATTCCTGTCCTGGTAGTTTCTCTACCTGTCTCATCCTCACTGGCCCTCCCTGGGGGACAGAATAGCAGAATAGGGCAATAAGAAGTTCTGTTTTTGATGGACACATGGATCCGGTTCCATCTGAATCTGGGAGGTGTGTTCACCCTGGAGGACAACCACATTTATTCTCACCTGTGTAAAATGAAGGTATCAGCTGTAAGATGCCTCCTGACCCCATTTAAAATATGCGTGTCACACAAAGGCACCATAGGAGTGCTTTGGTGGCAGAAAAGTGGTTCTGTAATCAGCCTCCCCATTTTTAAGGCTTGGCCCCAATTCCCCAAAGGAGAGACTCAGAAATAGGGAGCCACTCCCTATAGGACTCAGCTGCTTCCTAGCCTACCTTCCTTCCTTTTCACCAAGCCACCAAGAAGTGGCATCAGGGTGTGGGCATCGGCCTCTTGGTCCCTGACAACTCAGTTTTCAAAGGCTCAGGCTGATAACAGAATGAGCCAAGCGAGTCCCTATTAGCCCTCCAGGACCCATTTGCTCATCTCACAAAAACTGCCACCTGGTACACTCTTATCGGCAGCCTGGGCATGGAGACAAGTGGTAGGGAGCCCAAAGCTGGAGGAGGGAGCTGCACATCCACCCCGAGCACCCGAGCCAAGCTTCCTGGGGGCCAGGTGAGAAGAGAGAAGAGGGATATGGGAACCTGAGATGGATCAAAGTCTAGACAAGTGGGCCCAGGACCTAGAAACACAGAAATCACATCACCTGCCCCAGCTTTAATAGGACTGGAACATTGGAGAATTAATCAGATTGGAAAATCATTACATGATGCAGAAAAGGATACAATGTGGTCCAGTGGAAAGAGCACCTACTATGGAATAAGAAGACACGGATTCAGATCCTACCTTTGATACCCAAAGGACCCTGAGCAAGTCACTTGACCCCCTGAACCTGTGTCTTCAGCTAGACAATGATGAGATTGAACTGGAGAGCCAACAAAGTGCCTTCCAACTCTCATTCTAGGATTCTTTGACCCCACAAACATAAAAAACACCTAAGAGAGCAACAGGGAATAACACAAATGAACATCTTCCCTCCCCAGCCCCTAGAAAGTGTAAATGGGTAACTCATTCTAAGTCTGCTTTCCACTGTCACTGTAAACTCTGAACATTTGCAAACACTTAAGAGGCTTTTTTCTTGTATGTGTCTCCACAAGGCTACCCATGCTTCTACACACACACACACACACACACACACACACACACACACACCTCTAGACCAACACAACACCCTCTCCCACCCCTAGCACACAAAGCTAGACACGTAACTGCGTGGATCTATGTGCACACATACATCCTGAGCTCCTTGCTGGATAATTCTCATCCAGTGGTAAGGTAATTCAGGGTAATAGCAAAGCATTGAGTGGGCGGGTGGGAGCCTGTGTGACCACAGGTTATCAAGAGGCCCGCACCCAAGCTGTGATGGTGAATACATGGCCAATGCAGCTAAATTACCGCTAATCTCCTGGCAATCAGGCCTCATGTCCTTGAAGCTGCAAGAGGAAAGGGGGGGCCAAGAAATTCCCACTGATGCCCGTTCTTTGCCATAGTAATGCTTCTTGCTGCCCTCTCCCTGGCTGAGTAGGTGGTGGCATTGTGCCCTGTGTTGCTGAGCATCTCTCCTTGGAAGCTCATTTTAATGCCTAGCATCTAATGGAGTGGTAAGGAAGACACCAGGAAGGCACTTGAGTGGGACGGCCCAAGCATCCTTCTGGGAACAAGCTGCATGCCTTCAGTGTCTCCACTGGCAGAAGTGGCTGCCCCACTGGGTGTCCCATCTGGCACCCCTGGGATACCATTCCCTTGGAGCTTCTCATCCTTCATCAACCACCAGAGTCCTGGGTATGCTGGAAGGCATGACATTCAAACAAAGCAGCTAGGATACCTGTCTGGAATCAATCATTCGATCAACAAGCCTTTGTTCAGCATCTGCCATGTACCAGGCTGTACCAGGCACTGAAATTGCAAAAATAAAACCACTGTATCCTAAAGACGTTTGTATTTTATCCAGGGAAATAACAGATACACATCAAAGTGGAAGCCCTACTGGCTACAGACTTTTTTTCCCGGGGAGAAATCAAAGCAGATTAAACCGCTATTTCTGGGCAAGAGGCAATGCTCATTTCCTAGTGGCTCATACCCAGTATCCCTGAAGCCAAGCCCTGATGGCTCATGGGGTCTTTGCTGTAACCACCAAGCATGAGCAGTTACTAATCTGGTGTTTTATATGAGGGGTCCTCCCCTGTGAGCAATGCTCTTCTCACCCAAGGATCCCCCTTTATACTATTCTTCATCCAAGTTCTGGGGTCTGGTCCCTACCCAGTCAGCATCCCTGATCTTCTGGCGCCATCTTTGTCAACCCGAGTTATTCCTTATTTTTTCACAAGATAGCGCTATGAGAATATGGCTTCCCACCCTGTTCTCTCTAAAACAGAGCTTCCTTCTTATCAGAGATCTAGAGTGTAACCCCTAAGACTAAAAGGGACAGGCTTGAGAAATACATGCATGAATGTGTGCATACATACATACATGTACACATAATATATGTATATATGTACACACATACATGTTTATTTATAGAGAAGTAGTTCATATACCTATATATATGCATTTGCATAGATATGCATATAAATACCTTGTAACCGTAGAAGGGCAACTAGGTGGCACAGTGGATAGAGAGCCAAGCCTGGAATCAGGAAGACCTGAGTTCAAATATGACCTCAGACACTAGATATGTGACCCTGGGAAAGTCACTTAATCCTGTTTGCCTCAGTTTCTTCATATGTCAAAGATGAAAAGGAAATGGCCAACCACTCCAGTATCTTTGCCAAGCAAACCCCAAATGGAATCAGGGAGAGTCAGACATGACTGGAACAACCTAACAACAACAAAGTCTTAAAGGACCCCACAGAAGACTATTTGCTGTTCCTTAAACATGACTTTCCATTGTCCACCTGTGTGAAAGGTGTTTATTAATGTCTTTTGTTTTTCTATCTCATGTTTCCCTCACTCCCCAAATAACCATCCCCTACAACAAAGAAGAAGAAAAGCCCACAAGACTGATCAGAACATTAAAAAATACCTGGTGATATCTGCAGTGTTACACAGCTGTAGACAACTCCCTCCCTCCCCCTGTCCCCCTGCCCCAACCCCTGCAAAGGAGTAAAAAGAATTGTCTTTTGAGACCTATTTTTTAAAATTCTCAGTGGTTTGGATTTGTTATTAAAGCTGTATAAAAAAAAACAAGTAGGATCTGACCTAAGAGCACTGTTTTCTGGAGCCAGGGGACTTGAGTTCAATCCCCATCTCTGCCATGTATGACTTGTGTAACTTTGGGCAAGTCCCTTGACTGTCCTCAGTCTCAGTTTCCTCATCTGTAAAATGAGGGGGATGGGCCAGATGGCTTCTGTGGTCCTTTCTACCTCTAGAGAAACCGTCTCCCAACAGGGAGGGCTCATAGGGAAGTCATCTAGTCCTGCCTCCCCTCATTTGACAGATGAAGAATCTAAAACAGAGGAGAGTGATTGGACCAATGGCACTAAAAGAGTATGTAACAGAGCCAAGATATGAATCCAGATCCTCTGGCTTCGATGCCAGCCGTTTTCTCTACATCATGCTACAGTGTCTTGGAAAAACAATAGTACTGTACACAGTATCAACATTATGTGTTGATCAACTGTGATAGACTTGATTCTTCTCAGCAATACAATGGTCCAGGATAGTTCCAAAGGACTCATGACGGTAAATGCTCTCCAAATCCAAAAAAAAAAAAGAACTGTGGCATCTAGATGCAGATTGAACTGTACTATTTCTATTGTTTTTTTGTTGTTGTTTTTCTTTTTTGAGGTTTTTCCTTTTTGCTCTGATTCTTCTCTCACAATATGACTAATGCAGAAATATGTTTAATGTGATTGTACATATATAACCTATATCAGATTGCTTGCTGTCTTAGGGAGGGGAGGAGGGAGGGACAAAAATTTGGAACTAGAAATCTTATAAAAACAAATGTTGAAAACTATCTCTAAATATAACTGGAAAACAATAAAATATTTATATGGAAAAAACACAGTAAAGAGAAAAACTGAAGAAAAAAACAATAGTGCTATCTCCTAAGTGAGGCCTTTCCTCATCTCCCCAATTGTTAATTCTCCTCCTGCCCACCAGAGATCATGGAGCATGTCTGTAATCCTATGTACTGGAATGAGCAAGGCTAATGGATCTCTTGAGCTAAAGAGTTGTGATCTCAGTGGCCTTTGACAATTGGGTGTCTATACTAAGTTCAGTATTGATTATAGCAAGCCCTCAACCTTAGAAGACCACCATGTTGCTTTCAGGAGTAAAGCAGCCCACGTCAGGGCCAGTTTCCAGAGAAGGTCACTTGGGGAATTAGCAACATGTTTAAGGTGGGTCAGAAATATTCTAGGAGGGAAAATTCTGTTTGATATTGTCCCCAGCATATGTATACATGCATGTTACTCTGTGTGTGTGCTCTATGGACTTAAGGATGTCTTATGATTTAACTTTCTTCTTTTATGATTTTTTAAGGACCAAGACAAGACCAAACCTCTGTCCACTCTGGCCAACTTAGCCATCATCATCACAGATGTACAGGATATGGACCCCATTTTCATTAATCTGCCCTACAGCACCAACATCTATGAGCATTCTCCTCCGGTAAGTGCCTCAGCCAGACTTCCTTTATTCCTTGGAAGTCACTTCCAATGGCACCCCCAATGATAAGCTGGCTTTAAGGGAGAAAATCCAGGGCACTAGAGGTTCCCAACCCAAGCCACCAGTTGAACTTTCCTCCTTCAATATGGAATTTCCCCTGGGGTGAGCTGTTGGTAGACAGTGAGGCATAGGAAAAAAAAGAGTATTGGATTGGAATTCAAGGAATTTAGAAAGTATCTTAGAGGTCACAGAGTTCAACTTCTTTTTTTTTTTCAAACACATATCTACCTCTTCTCCTTTGCCCCCATTAAGAAATCAAGAGAAAAAAAAATTTTTTTGAGTGAGTAAATGAGAGTTAAGTGACTTGCCCAGGGTCACACAGCTAGTAAGTGTCAAGTGTCTGAGACCGGATTTGAACTCAGGATCTCCTGAATCCAGGGCCGGTGCTCTATCCACTGCACCATCTAGCTGCCCCCAGGAAAAAATGTTTTTTTAAAAAGAATGGCTAATGGTGGTAGTGATTAGGACATAGCAGTTAGGGGTTTGAAAGGAAAGAGACACATAAATCCTCCGTCTACTCTAGAACCCTAAAGATCAAGAGAGAAAATTCCTGTTACAAACATATAATCAAGAAAATTCCTGCATTAACCACATCCAAAACAAAATGATCTCAGTCTGCATCCTGAGTTCATTGCCTCTCTAGCAAGTGGCCTATTTTATCATGAATCATCTGGAATCATCATTGGTCATTTTGTTGATCAGAGTCTTTCCAAGTAATTTTGTCTTTAAAGTGCTCTTGTGATTGTAGAAATCGTTCCCTTGATTTTACTCACTTTCCTCTGCGTTAGTTCAAATCAGGTTTGTCTGAAACCATGCCCTTTATTGTTTCTTACAACACAAGAGTATCCCATCACATTGACTCACCACAACTTCTTCAGTCATTTCCCAATTGATGGGCATTCCATTAGTTTCCAATTCTTTGCCACCACAAAAAAGAGCTGCCATAAATTTTTTGTACATATGCAATCCCCTCTTTTTTTACAAATGTGGAAACTAAGATCCCAAGAAGTCAAGTTATTTGTCCTGGGGTCAAGTTCTGTCTCTGCCTTCTTATCATTTGTGTTGTTAGGAATATCACCTCACCCTCCTGAGCTTCAGCTTTCTCCTGTAAAGTTAATTCTGGTGATGACTTTGAAATTGAAACCTTATTACTTTAGCTCTTGCCTTGGTCAGTCCCTCCCCTTATAACCTCAGACTCATCACAAAGTGATAGGAAAATGTGACCTAAGACAAGGATGCCCCTTGACTTCCAAAAGTCAGGATAGAATCTTCATGCCTTTTAAAAAGGAATGTAGATCTAGGACTATAGTCTTTGTTTGTCTGACAGAAGGTGAACTAATTGAGAGAAGGTTGGAAATGATGGTGATAACAGGAGGGAACTAACAAGGAGCTATAGCAGTAGTGAGAAGAATGAAGTCGTATTGATGGTCCATCCAGTGGAAATCCACTTAAGATTATTCTTATGTGGCTAGGAGGTTAAAAAGTTAGTTTTGTGAGTCAGAAAGATCTACTTAGTTCAAATCTTGCCTTTGATACTTACTTGCTATGGGACCTTAGGTAAGTCCTTCTCTCAGCCTTAGTTTCTTCATCTGTAAAATGGGATAATAATAGCACCTACCTCACAGGGAAGATCAGTGAAGATAACATATGTGATGGAAACCTTAGATTATTATATTAATGCTAGATTTTATTATTAATATTACTAAGATCTGTAATCTCACTGGCATGGATTCTTTGCACTTCTTCTTCTGATTGAGATCATATCCTCTCCATGCCTTCTCATCCAATGAAATTCTTGTCCATATTTTTATGTAACTCACTCCTAGAGGATCCATCCAACACTTTGGAAGCCTTTATTTTCTTCTATCAATATTTTGTGGTACCCAAAGCTATCCCAGCTATTATCTCTTACTCTCAGCCCTTCAGAGTCTTGTTGCCTTATCCTGGTCATACATGCCCTCAATGGAATCCTTTATGTCCCCTCTTTGGGACAAGTGGCCATTGATGAGCTGAAGATGGCCTATGCCCCCATGTCTTATCACTGCCCTTTGGCTCACCTGTCATTTTGACCTTAGACCTTGACATCCCATTGACATACTTCAGACTGGAGAGAAGATAGAGAAGATCAGGAATGACGTCAGTTCCATACAGCCTGTGGCACCTCAATGATTCACAGCCATACAGCTTTGCCAAGAGAATGCGGATCTTAAGAAGAGATTTTGCTGCAGTAACTTAGGCTCATTGAAAGTTCTGAGTAGTTTTCCATATGTAATCAAGTCCAAGCAACTCTTCTGAAATCAGCTCATTGTTCACCCACAGCACTTGCCCAAGATCTGAATCTCAGCTCTTTGGAACCTTGGGAAAATCACTTAACCCCTCTAGGACTCAGATATTTGCCAGCTCTATGCTAGGTCATAAATGACATTTTACTAATCTAAGGTTATAAAATACTTTATATACATTATCTCACTTCATCCTCTCAATAGCCCTGAAGCACATAGTACAAAGATCAGTTATGCTCATTTTACAGATGGGAAAACTAAGACAAACTAGTTAAGTGATTGACTGAAAGTCACCCAGAGAGTAGAGTTTGGAATCAGGTCTCAAACCTAGGTCTTTTTATGTCAAATTCAATTCTTTTTCAACCAGACTACGTTATCTTCTAGTTTTAAGAAAAACTGGTCTGATTTCCCTTCTGACAACTGAAACTTTGTTTCTCTATGCCTCAGTTGCCCTGAATGGTGCTGGGTTTAAAATGGAGGAATTAACCAAATCAGTCTCTTTAAGGTATATGTATTTGAAGATGATTGGGGTTGGGGGGGGGGCGTTGCTCAGAGTAGAAAATATTCTCATCTTATCAAGATGAAGCTCTTAATGTCATTTCCATTTGGATGTTCCCACTGAGGTGAGCAATACCTTTCAATTAGCAACACATTTCCAATGTTGTTTTCCAACACTCACCATCCTTTCTAGTTACATTAAACTTCCCATCATCCTCCCACATTCTCCCCTACCTCTTCTCCCTCACTTATGCCATTCCAACCCACTTGGAATGCCTCCTTCTGTCCTTCCCACCTCCAGAATTCCTGCCCACTGAGATCTGGTGAGTTGTGAAGGTGCAGCTTAACTACCACTTTCTCCATAAAATCTCTTTGACCATTCCATCCTACTTCCCCTGAAACCCCCCCCCCCACCATCTCTTCCTCCACTAACTTCTTCTAGTGCCCATTAGTCTGTACCACACAATTGAACCCTTAATTCCTGCTTTGTGTTGTTCATTATTCTTTTAGTAGGTTAGTTTCACTCCCTACCTACTCTGTGGTCAATTATTTTGTACTTCTTTTGTTATCTTCCTTGATGCATTTCAGGACATTGGGTACAGATTCAGAATTTGGGGGAGAGGAGAGTTAATTGCATGATTTCATTGGTAGAAAAATTCCTAGTATGGAAACCCAATCCACTGCTCCAGAAACATAAGAGTCTCAGAGAATTGTCTGGGCCACTGGAGCCCGAGTGACTTGCCCAAGATCACACAACTAGTATGAGTTAGGAGCAGGACTTGAACCACTGGGTTCAGTTCTGGCTGTCCCAGTTTAAGAAGGAAAATGATCAAGTGCAGAATGTCCAGAGAAATGGAAAGCTATTTGGTCATGTCGCATGAGGAATGGTCAAAGGAGCTGTGGATAGTTGGCTGGAGAAGACAAAACTCGGGAGAGACATGATCATGGTTGTCAACTCTTTATAGGGCTCTTGTGTGGAGGAGGAATTGTATTTGTTCTTTTTGAACCCAAGGGAAGGAGGGGAAAAAAAAGGGAGATAAAGGGGGAAGGAAGAAAAAGTAGAGAAAGCAAGGAGGCAAGGGAGGCAGGAAGGGAAACAGGAAGAAAGCAAACAAGGATTGATTAAGCATCTACTATGTGCCAGGCATTGTGCTAAGAACTTTACAATTATTATCCCATTTGGACCTCACAAAAACTCTAGGGGATAGATGTTATTATCCCCATTTTATAGCTGGGAAAACTGAGGCAGACAGAGGTTAAGTGACTTGCCCAAGGTCACACAGTTAGTAAATATTGGAGGCCAGGTTTGAACTCAGGTCTTTCTGACTCCAAGCCCAGCATTCTATTCACTGGATCACCTAGGGCAGAGCTCAGGAGCAAGGGGTAAAAGTCATAAAGTAATCAATGTAGGGTCAATGTCAATAAAAAGCTTTGGCACAGTGGAAAGGATGCCCTGGGAAATGTCTGCTCCTCCCCAGAAGGTCTTCAAGCAGAGGCCAGGTGACCACTCTCTAGGTGTTTATGGCAGGGATGCCTTTTGTGAGTGTGTTGGACTAGGTGGCCGCAAAAATCTCTCCCACCTTACGAGTTCTGTGACTCCTGACTCAGAGGCATCCCCCTGTCCTCCAGTCCGTGTGGACTTTGTAAGGTTTGCATGTAAACTACTTTTGTAATATAATTTTTATTTATTGCTTTGGTTTTTACATTAGCTAAACTTTGCAACGCATCTCTCCCCACTCCTTTCAGAGACTCTCTTTTGTAACAGAGAACTTCAGAAGGAAAAAGGGGAAGGACAGTGCTGCAAATCTAACCAGTATTTTTTTAAGTCTGACATCATTAAATGCACTGTGACATACCCATGGTTACCCATGTCTGGAAAGAAGCTGAGGACAGAAGAGAAGGAGGAGAGGGAGGGGAGAGGAGAAGAGGAGGGAGAGGAGGAAAAAGAAAGGAGGAGGAGGTAGGAGGGAGGGGGAGGGGAGAAGGGAGAGGAGGGAGAAGAGGAAGAACAGGAAGAAGAGAAGGAGGAGGAGGAGAAGAAGGGAGAAGAGGAGGGGAGGAGGAACAGGAGGATAGGGAGAAAGAGGAGGACAAGGAGGTGGAAAAGGGGAGGAGGGGAAAGAGAAGGAAGGTGAGGAGGATGGGGAAGGTACCTTCTCGTATCTCTTCTTTGGCCCAAGCTTGGCTGCCCCAGGAGCATTCAGTTTTCATTGAATAAATGTTTCTAATTGCTTCTGTTACATTTGCTGGAGAAGCAGAATAATATGTTGGATAGAGGGAAGGTGGGAGTTAGGGATCTCACAGCAGTGAAATCCCAGATTAGACTCCCTCAAAAAGTCTTATTATGTGCTGGAGTGGAAGGAATTCTAGGCTTGGAGTCCAGTGGGTTTAAACCCCACCTCAGTCTGTGACTCTACCATCATGCCTCTGGTGACCCTGATTTTTTAGCTTTCTTTTATGTGATGTCTTTCCCTTTTAGATATAAGCTTCTCCAGGGGAGGGTTTGTCTTTATTTTTCATATTTGTATCCCCAGTGCTTGACACATAGTAGGTGCTTCATAAATGTTTATTTATTTATGACTGAACCTCCTATTTCTGAGGGATCAGCCCCCAGGTCTTGGTTTTAGAAATCTATAACTCTTTTCTTGTCCCTGGTCATGACTCCTACATAGCTCTTTGGCTAAGCAGTGGACAAGTCAAGCTGCTCCTTTTGCTAAGTCTGACTGATGCCATGCTAAATTTAAGGCATTTTAGATCCTCCCTAGGCAGCCATTCCTGGTTCCCTGGGCAGCTTGGAAGTACTGTTTTTAGCCTCCTTTAGGATGTCATTTACTCCCAGAACACCAATGTTTTCTCTCCCCATCTTCACCTGCAAAAAGGTATTTCAGTTCCACAGCACCTTCCCATCCCCAGATTTTTCCACTTAAGTCAATCAGTCAATCAACTAACATTTCTTATGTGCCCAGACACTGTGCTAAATGCTGGGGATATAGAGAATGAAAAAAAAAAAAGTAGTCCTTGATCATACAGAGAAGGTAAAAAATAGTCCCTCAGAGATTTCTAATTTCTTTGACAATTTCCTTAAAGCCTGATTTTACTCATTGTCACTGTCATCGTCGTCATCATCATATTAACAAACATATAGCACTTTGCACATATTATCCCATTTTATTTAACCATTTCCATTTCCCGCCTTCATTCTTCCATAACCCTTTTAAAGTTTAGAGCCCTGAATTAGACACGGTCCCATCCCCAAGCCAGACAAGTACTAAAAAAGTCAATTACAGCTCCCTCCCCTTCCTCCTTTCCATAAGGGAGTAGGACACCATGCATTTCCATCCCAGCCACAGTTGCCAAGAAAGGCTTCATGGACCTTTCCACCGCTGTCTCTCAAGCTCCCTTTTTATCTGTGGCTCCCAGCATGCTTGTGTTTCTCTATCTATGTATCAAGTGAGAATGCCTAATCTAAAGTGTATATATTACCTAATAAAATCCTTCTTATTTGGGATTATTGCATCAAATTTTAATTTCCTCACTCGAGCAACAGCATGTCAGCCTGCCCGTCAGCCAAGGGGCGATAGAAGGTAAAAAGAGTGGATAAACTGCAGCAAATTACTGCCAGCTGATTCTATCAGCCCTTTGACTGGAATTGACTGGAATTAAGGACTGCGAAATAGGATTTTCTGCCTCTGAATCTGCTGTGGCAGCTCTCAGAAGCCCCTGCTGGCTCTCTTGCCCCATCCCTCCCCCTCCTCCCTTTTAAGGGACTCCTCCCACCTCGTCACAGGACTGTAGGTTCACCTTTCAAGTCCTTAATCCCATAATAGAAGCGGGAAAGGGAAGAGAGTAGATAGGAAGAATGTTCTCATAGTTATGTGTATAGAAGATGAGTATAGATGAAGTGTGCAAGAGGAAATAGGTCCCAGAAAAGAGAATTTCTGGGCTTCCTCTCCCAGCCCCCTCCCAAATCCTGCTCCTGTTCTTAAGGTTGCCCATATTTGAAAGAGAGGAATCTTAAGCATTCCATTCTATTTGACAAATGTTTAAGTATGACAGTATGCAAACGGGGACTAGAGAAAGACAAAAATTAAGCAGCACCTGTCCTCTGGGAGCTTCTAGTCTATGGGGAGGAGGATGACATGCACAACCATGACACAAGGAGATTTGAAGTCAAGAGCTCTGGCCAATGGAAGCATCAGGGGGCAGTTAGGTGGCACGGTGGATAAATCACCGGTCCTGAATTCAGGAGGACCTGAGTTCAAATACAGCCTCAGACACTTGAAACTTACTAGCTGTGTGACCCTGGTCAAGTCATTTAACCCTCACTGCCCTGAATAAAACAAAAACAATGGAAGCATCAGGAAAGGTTTCACACAGAAAGTTGCACCTGAACTGAGCCCAAAAGGAAGATGATGAAAGGTGGCAATGATGGGTGAGCACATTTAAGGAATTTGTAATTTGAGGATATGTAACCTGGGGAAATGTAGAGGGAAGACAGCACTTTGAGTGTGGGAAACCACCAGCAGTCTGTCTGACCTGGAACATAGAGCATTTGGAAGGGAGTTATCCATGATGTGGATGGAAGCTGAGTGTGATAACCTATGCCTATGTGTTAGTTCTTGCAGCTGGGGTGGCTGAAGCTGGTGGATTGTTTGAGCTTGGTAATTCTGGGATGCAATTGGGATAAAGCTGATTGGGTATGTGCACTCACCAGTATGGGATGCTTCTGGGAGTAGAGGGCCACCAGATTGCCAAGAGAGGGAAGAACTGGTCCAGGTTATAAAAATGGAGCAGGGAAGGAAAAAAAGAAGGAAGGAAGGAAGGAAGGAAGGAAGGAAGGAAGGAAGGAAGGAAGGAAGGAAGGAAGGAAGGAAGGAAGGAAGGAAGGAAGGAAGGAAGGAAGGAAGGAAGGAAGAAAAGAAGGAGGGAGGGAGGGAAGTTAAGAAGGAAGGAAGAAAGGAAAGGAGAAAGGAAGAGAGAGAAAAAAGGAAAGAAGGGGAAGAAGGAAGGAGTGAGAGGCAAGGAGAGGAAAGGAAAGAGGAAAAAAGGGAAAGAAAAATGGCTGGAAAGATGGGTCAGAAGGCCCCAAAAAATATATCACCATTAGCCCTCTGTGTCATTTATTACTCCCTCCATAAGTATATGCTCATAGCAACCAAAGAAAAAGACTTACACTGAGTTAGGGTACCTTTGATCCCCTCCCCTCCCATCTTGTGTAACAAACCATCCCTTCTGACATCTCTACTTTCTTTTATCTTCACTTTCCCCCTGTCTACTGACTTCTTCACTGCTACCTACAAGCGTATTCTTTTTTTTTTTTTTTTTTGCAGGGCAATGGGGGTTAAGTGACTTGCCCAGGGTCACACAGCTAGTAAGTGTCAAGTGTCTGAGGTTGGATTTGAACTCAGGTCCTTCTGAATCCAGGGTCAGTGCTTTATCCACTGCGCCACCTAGCTGCCCCCCCTACAAGCATATTCTTGAAGTCTTCCCTATCCCTCATTTGATCTAACCATCTATGCTAGCTCTCATCCTATATCTCTCCTCCTCTTCTTGGTCAAACTTCTTCAGAATTCCATTTACACTGAGTGCCTCCACTCTTCTCATCTCATCTCCATTAAGCCCTCCATAATCTGGCTTCCTGACCTCTCATTCAATGGAGACTGCTCTTTCTAAAGATAACTGAGATCTCTCAATTGTCAATTCAATGGCCTTTTTCACTTCTCTTCCTTCATGACCTCTCACAGCAGCCTTTAACACTCTCACTCGTGCTTCCTGGATATGCATCACACTACTTCTGTGTCTCTCTTGATTCTTCTTCCATCTAATTTCATCATCTCCATCTCCTTTGCTGCATCTTTATCCAGGTTATGCCCACTATGTGCTCTCTCTCTCTCTCTCTCTCTCTCTCTCTCTCTCTCTCTCTCTCTCTTTCTCTCTCTCTCTCTCTTCCTCTCCTTTCTCCTCTCTTTCTCTGTGTGTGTGTCTGTCTCTCTCATTGTCTCTCTCTGATCTCATCAGCTTTCATAATTTCAATTCTATCATCTCTATGCACATGATTCCCAAATCTATATATCCACCTCTCCCAAGCTCCAACTTGCATTTCTAGCTGCCTTTTAGACATCAATATCATCATAATAGCTAACATTTATATAGGATTTTAAGGATTGCAAAGCACTCTACATGGGTTATCTCATTTGATTCTCACAACAATATTGTTAGTTAGATCCATTTGTCAGAGGAAGAAACTGAAGCCAAGAAAGATTAAGTGACTTGTCCAAGGTCATACAACTAGTTAGTGTCTGAGGTAGGATTGAAAGTCAGTTCTTTCTGAATCTACGTCCAACACTCTATCCACTGTGCCACCAATCTGCCTTTTATTTGGTATTTGATAGGCATCTCAAACTTAAGATGTTCAAAACGGAACACGTTCTCTTTCCTTGAAAGCTCTCCCCCCTTCCCAACTTTCCTATGATTGTTAAGAGTGCCACCATCCTCCCAATCCTCCAAGCTCATAGTTTTGGTGTCATCCATGACATTTCACTTGTACCAAGCCCCAATAGCAGATCTTGTTTCTGCCACCACAGTCTCTAGTGTGCATGTCACCTATTTCTACACACACACACACACACACAGCCACTACCTAGTACAGGTCCTCAATGCTGCTCACTAGGACTATTACAATAGCCTTCCAACTGGTCTCCTTGTCACAGGCATTTCCCAATTCTAGTCCATTTTCCACTCACCTGCCAAACTGATTTTCCTAAAGATCAACCATGACTTCCCCTTATTCAATAAACTCTAGTGGCTCCCTTTGAGGAAGCAGCAAAGGAACTAACTAGGGGTGTTTTGCCTGGAGGACCATCCAGGATCAAATATAAAATCCTCTGTTTAACATTTAAAGTCTGTCCCTACAGTTGCAGTCTTTTACTTCCCTCCACGCACTCTGTGATCTAGTTCCACCAGCTCACTTGCTGTTCTTCATGCACAACAACATTTCCCACCTCCATGCATTTGCACGGGCAGTCCCCCATGCCTAGAATGCCCTCCCTCTTCACCCTCTACTCCTAATTTCCCTGGTTTACTTGAAGACTCACTTCAGATTTCACTTTCTGAAGGCCTTTCCCAACCCTATGTTAGTGCCTTACCACTAAAATTACCTTCTCCTAAGCATATAGTTATTTGTATATCTCCCTCCGAGTGCCCCCCCCCATTAGAATGTCAGTTCTCTGAGGATGGGGACTGCTTTGGTATGTCTTTGTATCCCTGGCATTTAGCGCCTTGTCTGTCTCATAGTAACCACTTAATAAATGCTTCTTGACTGATTGCCCTGTAGAAACTCACATTCTAAAAAATTACCCACACCTTGAGCATTTCAAGGGGCACCTTTCTTCCCAGTAGACATTCATCATCCACTCTGTTTATTTAGTGTGAGAGGACCAAACTAACTATATTCCCAGCATGCTGAGCTATAAGACAGGGCATCTGGACTTCCTGGAAATCTCCAGACCACAGACTTGGACCCTCCACCTCAATCTGTTTCTGCTTCTCATCGTTTCCCTATTTATGACCCTGTGGGTCCCCCTTGAGCTACAGTCTATTCCAGGAGTCAGCAGGGCATATTGTCCAGCCCTGTAGTCAGAAATGGCCTTTCCTTCTCCCTGCCTTTGGAAATAAATTTCAGTATATTGAAGAAATAATCATTTAGAAACTGAAACAAGTACTTCATGTTCCCAGGAGCACCCACTCCTCCCAGTTAATTCCTTCCTATAATATCTCTAGCCTGTCTGACTGTACCTGTATTAAAAGCTCAAGGTTTTATTAAAAATGGATTTATTTACCAAAAAAAAAGGAAAAGAAACCCCAAACTTTGTCAGGAGATCATCAGATCAAGCTTGCTGCAGCACAGGTGTGTTTCTCATTACAAGCCCTCAGCACAAGTCCTTGCCCTCCAATTGTCCTTCCCTAGTTGAAATAGCCTCCTGCTTCCCTGGATTTCCTGACCACGCCCTGGAAGACCGGGGAAGAAACCTACAGATCCAGAATCAACAAGAACCTGAAGTCTAGTCCCTGTTCTTCCATCCATGAGCCATATGGGTTTGAGCTACACCCATTCCATTCCTTCACCTGTTGGATGAGTGGCATTAGACTAGATCAGAGGTGTCAAATTCAAGTCTATCATCAGACCTCCCAAATGTGGCCAGAACCAGATTAAAATGCTCAAATATCTAAAAATACAGTACAACATTTGTTATTGTCCAGTCTTTTCTTTCATGTCCGACTCTCTGTGAGCCCATCTGGAGTTTTCTTGGAAAAGATACTAGAGTGGTTTGCCATTTCCTTTTCTAGCTTGTTTTACAGATGAGGAAACTGAGGCAAACAGGGTTCAGTGACTGGTCCAGGGTCATACAGCTAGTAGGTGTCCTATGTCAAATTCGAACTCAGGAAGATGAGTCTTCCTGACTCTGGGTCTAGTACTCTGTGCACTATGGCGCCACCTACCTGCCCTACAATACAACATAGATAATCTTAATTTGTAGTTTTCTGAATTGCTTGTTTCTATTTGAGTTTTACACAACTGGACTAGAAGACTGGGCCTCAGAAGGTGCTGTGTTATGATAATGGTAAGGATGGGCTCTCCAACAGGGAGGGAGGGTATTTAGAAGCTCTTCGAAGTCTCCTGTGGCTAATGTGTCTTCTGACACTTCAGTGGTTGTCTACATCCATTCTCTTTCTGTCACATAATACTATGATTTGTCATGCCCGTAGTAAATGCTTAATAAATGCTTGTTTGCTGACTATATATCAATCACGCAATATTATGCTTATATATTACATATGCATTATATAATACTTATATATAATATGGATACAAAATTTATATAATACATAAAATGTAATATAATTATTAGATAATACATTATGTTTATTATTCAAGTGACTCCCTGAGTATGTTGCTCTATGGTTACTGTGTGCAAAAATAACCCGAAAGGTCAGGATCCTGCTTTCAAGGAGTTCTTTATCTAACATTGGGTGTAGAGTAGAACCACCCAGAGTTTATAGAGGTTTGGGTCTTCCCCAACCCCGCCCCCTCTAATTAACATTTTAAAAATGCGACACTCCTTAGTGTGGTTTTCATTATGACCTCCAGGCTTTGCCCTTCCCCTGAATTCTCCTGGCAGAAGTAGCTACTGTCTCCTCTATTCTACCCATCCTATTCTTAGGGACTGGTGGAAAGCAGCCCCATTTGGGCAGGATAGAATGGTTCTAGTTGGGATCCAGGCCTTGTCTAGAGGCAGAAGGGAAAGGATGGGAAAAAATGAATGTTGGCACTTTCTCAGATGGAGGACAAGGGAATAAAGGGTTGGAGCCCCTGGATACTTGGCCCCTTGGGCTGACTAGGAGCTTACAGGCCAACCTGGCCTGATTGATGAACTCCTTCCAGAAAACCGGATTCCTTACCCCTCCAGATACTCAACATTCTGTCTCCCACCCGAGCACCTTTTTACAAGCTCCCACCACTCCCCAAACATTCTCTCTCTCCATCCCTCCACCTCTTGGAATCCTTAGCTCTTCTGAAGGTTCTCAAATGTCATCTCCTAAATGAAATCTTTCCAAATCTCTCTCTCTCTCTCTCTCTCTCTCTCTCTCTCTCTCTCTCTCTCTCTCTCTCTCTCTCTCTCTCTATATATATATATATATATATATATACATATATATATATAACGTATGTATACATATATAGATATATGTACAAATACATATTATTGTATCTATATTTGTATGTATGTGTGTGTGTGTATATATATATATTATAGTTACATAACTGTCTGCCTGTTGCCTTCCTCCCATTCCCCTCAGCCCAAGCAAATCATAAGCCACTACAGGGCAGACACTACTTCAACTTTGTCTTTGCATGCATAAATGCATGTGGGATTGTTTCATTCTTTGTGCCTGAAATTCCCAGTGCCTAGCACAGTTCCTGCCATACAGTAAGTGCTTAATAAATACTTGATGATTGATTGAATACTTATTATTGAATTGAATTGAGGAAACCCAATGGACAGATAATCCTTTCTATATTACATGAGGGGAAGAAAAGCCTTATTGAAAAATACCAGCCCTGGTATCAGTTTTGACAAATATAATCTATTGAACACTAATCTTCCTTTCTCAATGAACTGGGGTAAACCATTAGCCACTCAATCTTTTAAATCTTTTATCCTTCCAAGGGGTCTAAAAGGGAGAGGAGGGGGCCAAAAGAAAGAGTGGGGGCAACCACCCAAGGAATGTACAAAGTGGTTTATGAGTGGGATTTTCTAGTCAAGTCTGAATCAAGGTACAGGAACTAGGGGGCTGGGTATCCCATGAACCCATCAACCAAGATACTCTGTGGCTGGATTTTGACTAAATACAGAATCTATCCTCTTTAAGGTCATCCATTTTTTATGTTTTTGTGCATTGCAAGGGGGCTTTCGGATTTTGTTATCATTGTGGTTTGGTTTGTTTTGTTTCTTTCTTTAATTATAAAAGTATTTTATTATTTTCCAGTTATATGTAGAGATAGTTTTCAACATTTGTTTTTATAAGATTTCTAGTTTCAAATTTTTCTCCCTCCCTCCCTTCCCTCCCCCCTCTCCAAGACAGCAAGTAATCTGATATAGGTTATATATGTACTATCATTATGGATTTATTTTTTTATTATTAATACAAGTTCCTTCTGAAAACCCCTAACAGTTAAACTAAGTGTAAAGGAGATTTTTTTCATCTTTGTAAAAAGAGACTGGTATCAGGGAAGCTAGGTGGCAGAGTGGATAGAGCACTGGCCCTGGAGTCAGGAGGACCTGAGTTCAAATCTGACCTCAGACACTTGACCCTTATTAGCTGTATGACCCTGGGCAAGTCACTTAACCCCAATTGCCTCACCAAAAACAAAACAAAAACAAAACAAAAAAACAAGAAGAGACTGGTATCTCAGCACCACCAAGGTGGGGGTTAGAGCAGGAGATTGGTAGCAATATGGGACCATCTCTCAAATCATGGAAAAGCTGGTGAAATTGAGACAGATAGAGTTAAACTCAACCATGGACATTAGCCCCTTCCCATCTTGGTGCTAGGGTTCAAGGATCATATATTTCTTTCTTTTTTTTGTGGGACAATGAGGGTTAAGTGACTTGCCCAGTGTCAAGTGCTAAGGCTGGATTTGAACTCAAGTCTTCCTGAATCCAAGGCCAGTACTTTATCCACTGCGCCACCTAGGTGCCCCCAAGGATCATATATTTCTAATGGAAAGGAACTTTAGAAATCACCAAAGCCAGGAGTTCTTTCCCTTCTTTTTGCCACAGAGCCCTTTGGTAGTATGGGAAAGCCTATATACCACTTCTCAGAATAGTTTTTTTAAAGGCATAAAGTAAAATACACAAGACCACAATCAATTGTGTTGAAATACAGTTATTAAAATATTTTTTTAAAGAAACAAATTAGGGCATCCCCAGGTTAGGGACCCCTGATCTAGTCCAACCTTCTTATTTCACAGTTGAGAAACTGAGGTCCCCAGAAATAGTCACTTGACCAGAATCAATCAGAAAGGCAGAAAATAGCAGAGCTCAGATGCAACCATCAGGTTCTGGGAATACAATGCAGAGACGGGGAGGGTCTCTGACTTGCTTTTTTTTGCCAGAAGTTGCTGTACATGGGTACTTTGGCCTCCCCTTTTAACTGTCACATCACTCGGGATGTAAGGACTGATGTTAAGTCAAGTCAGTATCATCAGCCTAGAAATTCAGTGGGAACAATGTGGGGAGGAGGTCTCAAGGGTGAGCTATGTATTGGATAGGAACACTCTGTTTCAACCTTCAACTGATAGATGAGGACATAGGCACTAGGCTTCCAGGGCCTCCTGGGTGCCCTTATTAGTTATGCAAATACTTCTGCTGACATTCTCCCTGAGGGAGAAAGGAATGCCTCCTGGCCCGTTCTCCATAAACCAATACAAATACAGGAGTGAGGGTTATAAATGCAACACACAGGGCATTGATTGTAGTATAGGAAGGCTGGTGCATCTGATGTCTAGGGAGAGAGCAAAGGCTAGCATGGTGAGATGGGGAATTCAGCCATCAAGGAGCAGCACCCTGGGATCCCCACAGGCTCTCACCCAAATCATTGCATTCTCAACCATGAGGCCAGATTGATTGAACTCTGCGGTCACTGCTGCTGCAGCCTGCCCCATTGCCAATTTTCCTGTCTGTTTGGTTGGATAATGGCATTTAACATTCAGTGAAATAACTGAGCTACGGTATCAGTCCTGCTTCTCTTAGACCCTAGAAAATTCCTGCTAACTTCTATGACCTAGCCAAGTCTTTCCCATCATTTTTACTCAAGTCGTAGAGTTGGAAGTAACTTTTGGGTTAGGGGATGTTGGGTCCCGCATTCCAAATAACACAATAATTCCTTCTACAATGTCCCTGGTCACCTCGCCTCTCCTTGGATGCTTATAAGCTCAGAGAGCTCACCACATCACAAGGCAGCCCCCTCTATTTCTGTGTCAGCACTAAGCAGTATGGTACAGAGGACAGAATGTTAGATTCAGAGTCAGAAGATCTGGGTTTGAATTCTAGCTCCATCATTTATTACTGGTGTCATCATGAGCAAGGCACTACAGGCCTCTGGGTGTCAGTTTTCTCATCTGTAAAAGGGGTGAGTTGGATAAGAGGGCCTAAGGTCCCTTTCAGCTCTGCATTCAAAAATGTTTCTTTAATGGGCAACTAGGTGGTGCAGTGGATAAAGCATTGGCCCTGGATTCAGGAGGACCTGAGTTCAAATCAGACCTCAGCACCTGACACTTACTAGCTATGTGACCCTGGGCAAGTCATTTAACCTTCATTGCCCCACCCAAAAGAAACAAACACACACACACACACACACACACACACACACACACACACACACACACACAGAGAGAGAGAGAGAGAGAGAGAGAGAGAGAGAGAGAGAGAGAATGCTTCTTTACTCTGAGCCATAATTCACTTCCTAGTAATGTCTGCTCATTGGGCCTAGTTCTGCTCTCTAGTTGTTACACAGAACAAGTCTATTCCTTCCTCTGTGTGAAAGTCCTTCAAATATTTGAAAATGGCTATCACACACCCCTTTGGTCTTCTCTTCATTGAGCTAAGACCCCCTTTTCTATTCTTCTTGCAAGTATAGTGCTTCTTGAATGAAATTGAATTGCTTTGAATATAACACGAAGCCCAGACCCTTCATCATCTTCCAGACACACACTAGTTTCACAATGGTACTTTTAAAGTATGGAGCTCAGAACTGATTATAGCATTCTAGACACAGGCTGATCCATAGAAAGTATGGTAGATACATTATCTCCCTTAAGAGAGACACTGTACTTCTATTAATATTGTTATTTCAGGCATGTCCAACTCTTTGTGGCTCCATATGAGATTTCCTTAGCAAAGACACTGGAATGGTTTACCATTTCCTTCTCCAGCTCATTTTACAGATGAGGAAACTGGGGCAAACAGGGTTAAGTGACTTGCCCAGGGTCATATAGCTAGTAAGTCTCTGAGGCTGGATTTGAACTCAGGAAGATGAGTCATCCTGACTCCAAGCCCAGCGCTCTGTGCACT
Source organism: Dromiciops gliroides (assembly GCF_019393635.1). Taxonomy (NCBI): domain Eukaryota; kingdom Metazoa; phylum Chordata; class Mammalia; order Microbiotheria; family Microbiotheriidae; genus Dromiciops; species Dromiciops gliroides. The sequence goes on from NC_057862.1 coordinate 51,425,149, forward strand.
ATGGTGTCACCTAGCTGTCCCTTCTACTAATATAGTCTTAAGTTTTATTAGCCTTCGGATGACTACATCACCCTGTTGGCTCATACTGAGCTCATAGTCAACTGAACCCCTCTAACTTTCTCACATGAACCACTATTAATCTTAGTCTTCTCAGTTCTATACCGGGCAGTTGATTTTTTAAAAAACTAAAATGGGGGCAGCTAGGTGGAGCAGTGGATAGAGCACTGGCCCTGGATTCAGGAAGACCTGGGCAAGTCACTTAATCCCAATTGCCTCACCATAAAAACAAACAAGCAAACAAACAAAACCTAAAATGCTGTGTGACCCTGGGCAAGTCACTTAACCCTAATTGCCCTGCAAAAAAAACCCAACTAAAATGTATTTCTCACTATTACATTTAATCTCTTTAGATTTATTCTAGCCTGTTGAGATCTTTTTAAATCTCAATTCTGTTTTCTAACTATCCCTTCTAGCTTTGCCTCATCGGTAGACTGGATACACTTGCCTTCTAGGTCTTCATTCAAGGCAATGATGAAATTGTTGAATTGGATGGAACCAAGTAGAAAAAGCCCTATAACTCAGAACCTCAAGTTTAAGGCTGATCCATTAATCACTCTTTGGGTGTGGTCATTCAACTATCTGTGATTCTACTAAACTGGGGGTTGTTCAGCCCATATTTTCAGACTTTTAACACAAAAGTATTTTGAAGAGACTCTGTCAAATGCTTGCTGAAGTTGATATATTGTGTGCATAGTATTTCCTTATTCAAAAAGTCTACTAACCCTCTCAGAAAAAGAATGGATATTACTTTGGCATGATCTGCTCCTTATGAATCTGTGTTGGCTCCTAGTGATCACCAACATCTTTTCTAAATGCTCTCAAACCATCTACTTAATGACATCTATGCTTTGCCAAAGATTGATGTTAAGCTGATTAGTTGGTAGTCTCTGCAATCTACCTTTTTCCTATTTTGAAAATTTGAACTATATTTTCCTGTCTTTCCTACCAGAGCTCCTCAACTATGATCACTCAAAAATTCCATAGAATGTTTTATTGGTTTTGGGGTTTTTGTTTTTTGTTTTTTGCAGGGCAATGAGGGTTAAGTGACTTGCCCAGGGTCACACAGCTAGTAAGTGTCAAGTGTTCTGAGCCCGGATTTGAACTCAGGTCCTTCTGAATCCAGGGCTGAATTCACCTAGCTTCATAGAATATTTGATAATTACACCTTTTAGTTTTTACAATGCCTAGATGTAAAATACATATTACTCTCTAGAACTTGACTAATTTAAAAGCAATTAAATGTTTTCTTAACATCCCTTCACCTGTTTTGGACTTCAGTTCCATTTTTTTCTATTTTTGTTCTATCTCCCTTGGAAGCAATGAAGATGAGCTTGGACAGACTTTGGGAGACAGTGAAGGATAGAAGAGTGTGGCATACTTTGGTCTATGGGGCCATGAAGAGTTGGACATTGACTAAACAACAACAACAAGTTCTATCCTTTTCATTTTGAAGATAATTCTCTTTGGTAAAGAAGATAGAAACAAAATGGGAGTGGAGTGGTTCCACCTTCTTTCAATTTAACCAGCCTTTGCTATGCTTTTTCTAGCCTCTCTTCCTACTATCTTCCTCAAGCCATGAGCCTAATCCCCTCCTCACTCTTCTTGCTCTAAATATCAGTGAGGTTTAAAAATCCCTTTTGTTATGCTTAGCACTTTTCACACAGCTTCAACTTTCCTGACTATTTGTATAGGTTTCTGGCATTTTTAAAAAATGCATCTTTGCTTGCACTCTCGCTCCCCCATCTCTTGTACATTGGTCCTAATGGGTCTTTCTGGTCCTTTGTCAGATGCCCCCATCTCTCTCATGCTGTAGTCCTTTTTAGTGAAGCAGCATTCCATTTTGGTTATTTTGACAAGATAATATTTGATAGAAGAAATTTCTCTATGTCTATATATCCTGGTGAGGCTCAAGAAGGAACAATGACCTACCTAAGGTTCCATAAAGATTTGATGGCATATACAAGAGTAGAACCCAGGTGTTTTCTCTTCCAACCTGAAATTCTATCTCCACTGGGTGACTGGTTTGACTCTAAGGAGATGGAGAGTGGGGCTGGATGTTGGTAAGGGGAGATGGGAGTCAGTCTAGTATAGTAGAAAGATGGCTAGATTTGGTGTTAGGAGAGTCCTGGCTTTGAATCCAGTATCTGACATCATTTATGTTATCATGGACGAATCATTTAACCTCTAAGTCTCTGTTTCCTTATCTTTGATGTGCAGTATTTAGCACCCCCCTCCCTATTGCTATGACAACCATGTGAAGTGGTGTGTGTGTGTGTGTGTGTGTGTGTGTGTGTGTGTGTGAAGCACTTTGTAAAGCTTAAAGGGCTGTATTTGCCAGCTATTATTACTTTTAAGCTTAGCCTCTTCCAGAAGACACTTACCCAATGACTTTGGGGCTTCCCTGCCCAGGGCAGGGAGGGAGCAGCAGTGGCCTGGACCCATGGGCATTCTGCTGATTGGCTTGGCATCACAAGGATTTTCCTAGCCAGCTCTGGGGAGAGGTCCTTCCCTCCAGGGGTTGGCTTGACTGGGGTGGGTGATGGGAACAGCTCTGGAAGGACAGCTAACCAAGAGAGGGGCATGAAACCCCAGCAGTGGTACTCACAGCCTCTGTTTTTGTCTCTGGCAGGGTACAACAGTGCGCATGATCACAGCAATTGACCAAGATAAGGGCCGGCCTCGAGGAATTGGCTATACCATTGTCTCAGGTAAGACTGCATTTATGGGGAGGAACTCCTCCATTTTACTGGTAAAATAATCTGGGGTGTTGGAAAACTATAGTTTTTCTGACTCCACTTGGCTTGAGCTCTGAGCAGAAATGGGTTGAGATAGCCCTCGGTAGAGAGCAGACACTGTGGCATTGCTATCCGGGGGGACTGGGGGGGGGCAGTGCTAGAGTCAGCTCTTACAGGGAAAGCCAATTGTTAAAATTTCAGTGTGAGCATTTACATCTCAGAAATGTGCAAACACTACAAGTTTTGTTGACTGTCTAGAGTAAGAAAATGATGGAAATAATGCTGGTAATATAGATTAAAATTCAAAGTGCATCTTGCATCCGTTTTTGGAGAGCCTATTGTTAAATATCTACAAGTACACCCTTAGTCTAGGGTATATATGAGTATATATGACCCCAACAAGGATGAATAACCAGAACAAGGTGGTCCTTGAGAGGATGCAACAGCTAGGGAAAAGGAGTGGGGATGACAAAATGGTGGCCAACTGAAGCAAAGCTTCTGGGAAGTAGAATCCCAGAGCCTGGTGAAATCACTCTGTGTATCAATTGAGATGATCAATTGGTCTGGTTTTCTTCAAGTGTGAGAGAGTTTTTGAGCTGGGAAGACTACCAAGAACTATAGCCTGAAGAGAGATTATAGGCATGTTTTCCAGGCACAAGGAGACAGATGATGCTAGATGTCTAATTGTATCTGTCTTTCACCACCCAGTAAAGGTACTGAGCTCTGTAGCCTCCCCACCCTAATCAGTGCATCCCTCCTTCATTGTCCACTCATCCATTTGTTCCATGACAGTATTTGATGGATTCTACCAAGAAAGCTGGGTTATTTCCTTTGATGCCAGACACAAGGAACACTTTTGAAAGCTGGGAGATGACTATCTCCCTCCTTCCCCTCCACTAGCACCCCCACATCAAAATACCCGGCAAGTGCCTAAGAATACCATGCCCGGTGTTGATTTCCAGGGCACAGGTCGCTGGTTGTTCCTACATCATCCTACCCTCTAAGAAACCTGAAGGTGGAAGAGGGAATCTGTCTCAAGTCTTTTGGGGTCCGTGGAGTCTGAAACATGAGGGTTTCCTCATGCCTCAATCTGTCTATACCTGTTGGGGACTGGCATAGTTGGGCTTTGGAGTTGAAATTCTGGTTTGGTTCAACAAACATTTATTAAAATGCCTCCTTTAGATAAAAAGACAAAAGCAAAACCAGTTAAAACAATATACATGCTGACTACAACAACATCACTGGAAAGAACAAAAGAAAAATCAAAACTGAACGCTGTGTAATTAGAAAGACCAAGCTTGCCCCAGAAGAAGAGATAGCAAAATGCAATTCTCTTTCTCCTTTGCAAAGGTGAGAGATTATGGGTGTGGAACCCTCTGCATATATTGGAAGACTTGCCTAATGAATAGGGTACCTTTGATGAACTGCCTTCCCCTGTTAGAGTTGCTGACTCTGGGTAGGGCAGAAGGGAAGAATATACTAGGAAATGATTGTGTAAAAACAAAAAGCAACATTTTAAAAAATGAAAACATCCCCTATCCTCAGGGACTTTGCATTTTCCCCCAGGACTAGGACAAATGTTTCCCTGCCTTGTGTAGAAAACATCAATGCTAATTTTTCTGAGTGCCTGGTGCCTCTGAATCCCCTCCGAGGCACCAGCCATCCTGGTGAAGGATCAAAGGCTGTTTGAGGAATCTCTGGGTCCTCACTAGGGGGCTGGAGGGAGTCATGGGAGTGGAGATATTGAAGCAGAAATGGGGAAGACCCAGGCCCCAGCCCCAGCTGGTAGGGGACATTGAGGGACTGAAGGAGGAAGCAAATCCTTTTTGTTTTCCTAAATTACAAAGCTAAGAGCTGCCCAGGGCAAGGTGACATGTGGCTGGAATGGAAGGAAGTGCTGCATGGAATGGGGGAGAGGGAGGGCAGGGAACTGCATGCAGCTGGGGAGAAAGCATCATGACACTGATGATGTGTTAGCAGTGTCAGAAAGAAAAATCATAGGATTTATCAAAAGCTCTGGGCCGTTTTCCTCCTTTGCTTGCCTGGGTTTATACAACAGAGATCATCCTATGTCTTGTCTCCATAGCCAGGGATTTGCAGGTCAACCTGATGGGTAGAGAGGACCAGTGGCTGGGTGAGTTAGCCACAGGAGTGAAAAATAGTCAATAGAAATTTATTAAGTACTTACTGAATGCCAGGCGCTGTGCTGAACACTGGTTCCAAGTCTTGTCCCAGACTGGATCAAGAGACCTTCATTAATTCAACAAGCATTTATTAAGTGCCTACTATATGCTCAGCACTGTAACACACACTGGAGAGTCAAAGAGCTTAGAGTCATAGGTTTAGAGTTGGGAAAGGCCTTAGAGGCTATCCAGTGCAGTCCACGCATTTTACAGACACGGAAACCGAAGCCCAGAGAGTTTAAGTGATATCCCCAAGGTCACACAGGGTTTGGATCAAAGGTAAGATCCAGAGTCAGTGCTTTTTTTTTTCCTATACCAGGCTTCTGTACTTTTATCCAAACCATAGAATTGCTGGCAGATTGTGATGATGCTGAAATTTAGGGCATATGAGGGTCTGACTGTTAAAGTTAATCCCAGGAATCCCAGACCCCCCCCCCCCACTCCTGAATCTAGCCAAGGGAAGCCCTTTGTATAAAGGATTCTTCTAATTTTTCCCATCCATCATGTCTAGTCCTCAGCTCATCTAATTATTCCAGCCTACACTGGTTTCTTCTTTCTCAGCCCTACTCTCACAGGGACAGGCAATGCCAAACCATTCAGAATTTGATAAGAATACAAAGGAGCAGCCAGGGGTTGAAGTAGGCTTGGAAGCAGGAAGACTCATCTTCATGAGTTCAAATCTGACCTCAGACACTTATTAGCTTTATAACCCTGGGTAAGTCTGAACCCTCTTTGCCTCAGTTTCCTCATCTGTAAAATGAACTGGAGAAAGAAATGGGAAACTACTCCAGTATTTTTGCAAGAAAACACCCAATGAGATCACAAAGAATGGGAAATGACTGAACAATAATAGGGATACAGACCAAATCGCTAATTTCATTGGTTTAAGGAAATTCCCGGGTGAGGAAACTCCTTCTATCCAAGAAGATGAGTGATTTTTTTGCAGTTTATATTCTTAGAGTTGCCTAGAATGAGGTGTCAAATACCCTCCCCTTGCCACAAGCCCACAACACTACTGAGTGCTGCCCCAACTAAATTAAAATGAAATTGGGAAATATTTTTAAAAATTAAAAATAAAACCTAGATAATACCACATCTTAAAATTGTGAAGCGGGGCAGCTAGGTGGTGCAGTGGATAAATCACTAGCTCTGGATTCTGGAATACCTGAGTTCAGATCCAGCCTCAGACACTTGACACTTATTAGCTGTATAACCCTGGGCAAGTCACTTAACCCTCATTGCCTGGCAAAAAACAAAAACTAAAACTAAAATTAAAAAACAAAACAAAAAACTTCAAAGGGCAGGAATCTTTATGCATGGATTCTTGCCCCTCTTTTCTATTTGAGTTTGATACCACTGGCCTAGAGCACTGAGAGGTTAAGGGTCACACAGCCAATAAAGAGAGGTCTTGATCTTGATCCTAAGTCTTCAAAGCCAGCTCTCCACCCAATGTATCATTCTGCCTCCCTCATCATGTGAATGATCTACAATCTATAGTTCTGCCTCTCCAATCAAACTGTCTATTCCTTGAAAACAGAGTTCATGTCCTCTCTTTATCTTGTTTCACTCATCATGCCTGGCATAGAACTGAGCCATAGATATTTCATAGAGAATGTGCTTCTTAGACCCATGGCATCTGACCTTGCTCCTCGGGTCCTGGGCTGCCTCATTCTAATTCTAAGATGGGGAGTGAAGCATCCAGGAAAACAGGAGGGAGTTGGTGTTTGGGTTCAATATCTCCTTTCTTGGCCAGTGTAGGAATAACATGAACAAAACAGTTCTTCATGTCTCCGAATCCCAGTTCCTGACTCACCTAGACCATGTCTGTGGCATGTCCGGATGGTGGACTGACTGTCCCTTTTGCAGAGGACACAATCTAGAATATCAGAACTTTAGGGTTGGCAGAGATCTCAGAGGCCACATAGTCCAAGCCTACCAAGAAACAGGACTGTCTTCTAAGGCATCCCCAACAGTCCCCTGGCCTCCTTTGGAATACTTCCAGGGACAGAAAGCCCCCAACCTCCCAAGCAGTTCTTTCCATTTTGAGTTAGTCTCTCATTGTTAGGAAATTTTTTTTTAAAAAATATTGACCTAAAATCTGCCTCCCTGGTTTTAGTTCTCTGCCTTCTGAAACCAAGTAGGAGTATTGTACAAGGCAATTTCTTGAATATTTAAAGACTTCAATCATATCCCCACTAAATCTTTACTTCCTTTGGATAAACCTCCAAGAATTCCTTCAACTTATCCCTGTATAGTATGCTTTCAAAACCCCCTACCATCCTGGTCATCATTTTCTGGGCAAGTGTCAACTTGAACATCTCTCCTAAAATATGGTGCCTACAATTAAACTCCATACAGAAGAGAAGTGACCTCACTTTGTGAACTATAGACATTCTATGGATAGTTGAGCTGTCTTCTTCCTTCTGTCATCAACCTCTGAAGACATTTTCACCATGTCAGTCAATCAACAAGGATTTAGTAAGGCCCCTACCATGCACAAAGTATCATACCAGGCACTGTAAATACAAAGATAAAAATGGAATCATTGTTGCCTTCAAGGAGCTTACATTCTAGTAAAGGAAACAACGCATACATATATAAAGAGCTACAGAATGGACAAAATAAATGCAAGGCCATTTTAGAGGATGGAGAGTCACCATTAGCTGAAGGGATCAGGAGAAGCCATTGAGCTGAGTTTTGAAGGAAACTCGGGATTCTTCAAGGCAGGGGTGAGGAGGGAGTGTATTTCAGCCTAAGAGAACAATTTGTGCAAAGGCATGGAGATGGAAGATGTACACCATGTATGGGGAAGACCATTTCACCATGGTTCAGCCAAACTGGTCTTCTTGTTCTTCCTCATATATGGTGGTACAAAACAGACCAGAACCTTAGAATAAGGTTCAAGAACAAAGGACCCACATGACACACCAACCCCTAGATTTTGTAAATTGGAAGATATTATAATTAACTGTATTACAAATATGTCCAAAGGCAGACCCAAACAGTGTTGATGAATGAACTAGAATCACTCTTAAGGGAGGTCTCTAGTTTGGCTCTGTTCTCAGTTTGGTCTCATTCGACATTTTTATCAGTGGCTTCAAGGAAGGTATCGGTGATACGTGTATCAAATTTGTTGCTGGCCCAAAGCTGGAAGATAAGAGGTAGATGATAAAGTCAAAATAGAAAAAGTTCTCAAAGTGTTAGAATTGTAGACAAAATCTGGTAAGAAAAAATCAAACAGGGATAATCAAAGAAACAATTTTGTGAATACAGTGGATCGAGTGGCACATCCACTGAATAATGTCGAGGGTCATGTATGGTGAAATGACAGTTTTTGTGACCTGGTGACACTAGTGGGCTGCAGCTTCAATGGGATGAGTCAACAAGGTGGCAGGTTCATCATCCACAAAAGCTAACATCAGCCAAGGCTACATTCATCAAATAATATTGTCCTGGACAAGGGAAATCATTGTTCTGTCATGTTCTGCCGTGGTTGGGCCACATATGGACTATGGGATTTTAGAATACCATATTTGAGAAAGGACATTGACAAATGAGCCCAGCCAGATGAAGATGACCAGGATGTTCATGGAGCTGGAAATAATTCCATGCAAGAATTGGTTCAAACCATTTTTATGTCACAGACCTCTTGGGCAGTCTGAAGAAGGCTACCGACCCCTTCTCAGAATAATGTTTTTTAAATGCATCATATAAAATATATAGGATAATGATAATATCTAGCATTTATATCTGACTTACTATGTGCCGGGCATTGTGTTAAGCACTTTATAATTATTATCTCATTTGATCATCCCTATAAGATAGGTACTATTATTATACCAATTTTTACAGATGAGGAAACTGAGGCAAGCAGAGGTTAAGTGACTTGCCCAAGGTCACAAAGCTAGTAATTGTCTGAGGCCATATTTAATTAGACCTTCCTGACTCCAGGACCAGCACTCTTTGCAGTATTCCCCCTAGCTGCCCTCAAAGGAAGCCAATTACACTGAAATGTAGTTATCAAAATGTTAGGTTTGTTTTTAAGTTCATGAGCCCCACGTGAAGCAACCATGAACCAAGCATGAAGCGACCCCCGACAAAAGCGGGGCACAATAGCTGCCTTATATACACGAAGAGTTCTCATGTAGAAGAGGGGAGAAATCGCTCTGCTTTATCCCAGGGGGCAGGAATAGCTGCAGTCAGGGGAGGCAGAGAAGCAGATTTCAGCTGAATAGAAGGGAAATCATTTCAACGAATAGAGCTGCTCAGAATCGTTGGGGGGTAGGGGTGGGGAGAATCTGACTTGAAAGAGCATGGTGGGTTCCCATCGCTGGAGAGCTTCAGACAAAGCTGTAGAGGCAGATCATCCTTCTGGCACGGCTTGGAATAGGTGACCTCTGAACTCCCTTTGAGCCCCGAGCTTCTCTGGCTTTATGATTTGAACAGGTTTAACCTCCTGCGCCACTCTGTTGTTCCATCCCCCACTGGGGCCCCAGCAGCAGGTGGGATTTATATCCTCCAATGAGCAGGTCTTCCCTTTACTAATGACCCTTCTGTTTTGCCAAGTACAAAAAGCCAGCTTCACAGTTTTATCAGGTAAGTTATGGCCCTATTTCCATCATTTTGTTCTCTGCCTGTCACAGCCAAACTGAGACTGAGGGATGACAAGGTGATTTTCCATGGGAGGGACCTGGCTCAGATCCCACCATTTTGCTAGCAGCTGGCCCCTGTCTCCACCATGAGCTGGAAGCTTCCATTTCTCCAAGGCCAAACCGAGGCAATTAAAAGAGAAGCTGGGATTCCAGATGAACCAAGGCAGACCTCAGTTTCCTCATTTGTAAAATAAGGGGATTTGACTGGATGATGTCTAAGGTTTCTGCCATCTTTTCACATGACATGTAGTAATATCTAGCATTTATAGACACCTTTAAGGTAGGCAAAGCAAAGCACTTTATTATATGTTATCTCATTGGATCTTCTCAATGAGCCTATGAGATAGGTGCTATTATTGTCCTCATTTTACAGATGAGGAAATTGAGGCAAAGAGAGGAGAAGTGACTTGTTTAAAGTCACAGGGGCAGCTAGGTGGCACACTGGCCCTGGATTCAGGAGGACTTGAGTTCAAAGCCAGTCTCAGACACTTGACACTTACTAGCTGTGTGACCCTGGGCAAGTCACTTAACCCTCATTGCCCTGTAAACAAAAAACAAAAACTAATAATAATAATAAAGTCACATAGCTAAGAAGTATCTGAGGCAGGATTTGAACTCAGGTCTTCCTTTCTCCAAGTCCTGTAGTACATCTATGTGTCACCTCATGTCACTATGGCATGATTTTGAAGCCCTTCACCATCTTGGTCACTGTACCCTATAGTTGTTTTTCAGCTTATCAATGTTCTTTTGAAAACAAGTCTGGGATGTCACAGTCTCATAGTGATGATTAGCTCCTCTGGCTCAAAGTAATAACAGTGATAATAATAACCGCCTGTATTTATAGACAATGGCTGGTATAAATGAACATTTCATTTCCTTGCACTTCTTGACCAGACCTAGCATTTTGCCAGCCTCTTCAGGCATAACTACATAAACAGTCATGACTGAGGTATGGGAACCACACTTGGCATTAAGAATGGAAACCGAATTAAGAGTAGCTTGGACTTGTCCCTAAGAATCCAGGCTCCAAAACAGAGTGTCCTAGAGCCTTTGGTCAGAGTCAACAGGAAAGAATTATTTCCCCTACCCCTCTTCCTTGATCCAGGCAAAGACTCTATTGCCCCAGGAAGGATTTCCCAGCATCCCTACCATCTTTAGAACATTCCTTCCCTAATTCCTCTTCCTCTTTCCATCTAGATTCAGATCCAACATGGCCCTGGATTCAACTCAGGGTCCTCCTTTAGTCAACTCAGTTTACCACAGTATTTAGTGCCTATTATGAACTAAGTGCTAAGTGCTGTTGTTCAGTCATTCAGTCTTCTCTGACTCTTCATGACTGTATTTGGGGTTTTCTTGGAAAAGATACTGGAGTGGTTTGCCATTTCTTTCTCCAGTTCATTCTATAGCTGAGGAAACTGAGGCCAAATAAAGGGTTAAGTGACTTGCCCAGGGTTGCACAGCTGCTAAGTGTCTTAGGTCATATTTGAACTCAGGTCTTCCTGACTCTAGTCCTGACAATCTATCCACTGTTCCACCTAGCTACTAAGTGGTAGGGACACAAAAAAAGATGAGATCAGGGAAGCAAGCCCTGTCATCAAGAAGCTTTCTTTAGTAATTTAGCATAGCTAATTCTGTACAGATTGCTTATCTGTAGCCCTAAGAAATCAAGTTGGACTTGGATGGCATTTTAATTAAGTTCAAAAAGAATTTATTAAGCACCTACTAGGTGGAAGAGTAGGGGCAAGAAATTCAAAGACAAAAAGAAGAACAGTCCTGCCACTGGAGTGCTTAGATTCTACTGGAGGGATGCCATATTTTTACAGATACGTCAGTGCAATATGTCCTAGCACCCTCAACAACCTAAGCCACAGGAATTTCTAAGCAGACTTAGTCTAACCATTTCCCATGTCAAGCATGAATATCTTCATGTTCCAAACAGGGAAACTAAGATGTAAAAGGATAGTAAAAAGAACACTGGATTTGATTTTAAAGGACCTGAGTTCCCATCTCAACAACACCACTTTCTGAGGTTTGACCTCTGTCAAATCTCCTAACTTTTCTGGACCTCACTTTCCTTGACTGTAAAATAGGTGTGCAAGGGATTGGACGAGGTGGCCTCAAAGGTCCTTTCCAGTTCTAAATCTATAAATCTTTGATTCTAAAAAAGAACATCGCCGGCTAAGACCACAAACCCTTGACTCTAGTTGAAAGAGGGTGGCCTCTTTGAGTGATCATCCCTGGCCTATTAATTAAGGGATTATAGAATCATAGATTTAAAGTTGGAAAGGATCTTTAAAATCATCTACTCTAACCCCCTAGTTTTACAAATAAGAAAAATGGGACTGAGAGAGATGAATGACTTACCCAAGGTCATGTAGGTAGTAAGTATGAGATTTTAATTCAGTTTCTCTGACCCCAAATTTCACACACTTTCCACTTGGACCTGGTCCCAAGAAACCAGACTCTGAAGCAGAGTGTCCTGGAGCCTTGGGTCAGAGCTAACAGGGCAGTATTATTTTCCTTCCCTGTACCACACTGTCTCAATCTGTCCTCACCACTGGACTTTCCTACCACCACTCCCTAAGAATCAAATTCCTTGCAAACAAATCAAGCACAAGAAGGAGAAGGCTGAGCCTGGAATGTGAATTGACAAGCACAGACTCACAGACCAACATGCCACTACATATGCCAATAACTTAATCAGTGCCCCTGGGTACAGCCTGGTGGGGGGCAGCTATCATGGTAGACAATCATGCAGAATACATCAAAGCCACCAGTGATTAAGCTGTTTTGCATTTTTCTTCCCCTTAAAAGATGAAAACCCAGAGAAAAGCATAACTGCCTGAAAAATCTCATTCATAAGCCGCTGTCCGTGGTATCTGAACATCACAGTCAATTTCTAGGAGCCCCTTAAGCCTGCCCAGCATTCCTGCCACAAAGAGGAGATTAGGCTGACTGGAGCAAGAGTTCACCCTTATCAAGTCATAGATTTTGAAATGGAAGGGACCACTGGGGTCAACTAATCCAACCCCTTTATTTGATACAGGCAGACAATGCAGCCCAGAAAGGTTAAGCTTCTTGCCCAAAGTTACACAGAAAGCAAATGATAGGGATTGGATTTGAACCAAGATTCAGACTCCCAATCTGGTGAATTACCCTAACTCCATGTTAGGATCTAAAACTGGACAGGTGAAACAGGGCCAGGTTCTAGGAGGCCTGGTTTACTGAAAAGAGTTTTTGATCAAGGAAGGGATAGGATTAAAGGTGTGATGAAGGGAGCAGATTCTGGTAGCAATTGTTACAATGGATCAAAGCTGGAAGGAGCTAGAGCCAAAAAGTCCCATAGAATAAACTTTGAACTGGGCATTGGTGTTTGTGGGTTATGCCTGGCTCCACCCTCTGTGACCTGGGTTTCGTTGGCATTCCTTCCTAGGCATTGTATTCCTTGTCTATAAAGTTTTTCCCTTTCTAGAAAATTTCTTAACCACTAGATATTTAAATGCACTGAGATCTTCAGAGAAAAGACTTTATGGAGAGACATGGGAAACCTCAGTTTCCCAGCCTGGAATAGGAAATAGCTTGTGGGACTTGAAGTCAGGAAGACCTGGGTTCAAATCTTCCCTCCCTCCTTCAGCCTCCTCCCAGACCACTGGACCTCCAGAGATTTCATGGTGTCTCTCAGTTCTAGAACCCTAGACCTGGGATCTAAGATGCCCTGACTGGTAGATGCATCAAAGACATCCTTCTCATTCTTCCCCAAGCCAAGGAGCTGAGGAAGAGGCCTCTGTCTCTACTGCCTGAAAAATGGGCATCAAGGGGTATAATTAGCTAATGTCTCTAAGCTGCTTTGAATGCGAAACCTAATGAGATCCCATCCCAGATTCCCAGCTCCTCTTTTCAGTCAGCTCCCCAGCTGGTGCTCCATGAAACCTGCTCTTGAGTATACCCCAGCCAGCACTAATCTGAAATAAAAGTTTTTATTTATATAGCCTGATACCTGGCAGAAAGTTAAATCATACAAGAGAAAAAGCAATAAAAGAGAGAGATTAAGTGTAAGGCACCGTCTTAGGCCTGCCCTCTTGCAATATGGCTACAAAGATATTAAGCCTGAACTCACCCATGATCCTGGCCTCTCCCCTCTGTGTCTCCTGGCTTTGCTGGGAGGTGCCCCCCACCCCCCACCCCCGCTGGTCAATGTTGAAACTGATCAGAGGAGAGAAGAGTGAGGTGGGGTAAGGGGGAAGAGACGATAAAGAGAGAAAGAGGAGGAGGAAAAAAGGAGGAGGAGGCAAAAGAGAAGGAGGAGGAGGAGAAGAAGAAGATGAGCAGGAGGAGTAACGGGAACAAAAGAGAGAGAAAGGAGGAAAGAGAAGGGCAGAGGGGTGGTGGGGGGAGAGAGATGGAACTAGAGAGAAACTACAGGGACATTTATTCAGATTCACCCTCAAAGAAGGGATGCAGGAACTGGGTATAGGCCTTGCATCTCAAACCTTCCATCTCTCTCCCACCCCAAAACAACAGCTGCTGTTGTGATTTCCAGAGAAAATACTAAGTGCTGACCTCTGCCACTTGTAGGGGAGAAGGTAAATTGAGTAGTTAATCAGTCTATCATAAACCACCACAAAGCTCACACCCCCGAGAAACATTTAGCCAATGTACATGCCATCTCTAGAGTGCCTATGCTAGGCACTATGGGAGATAGGCAGAATTCTAATATGTTGTCTCTGCCACATAATAGAGGATCTCATATTCTAGGTGGGGAGACAAGTCATAAACATGCAAAAATATGATTAGTTTTAAGAGACAGGGGCCAGATGAGTGGTATAGACAGTAAGGGCTGTAGCAATTCAAAGGCATGAACAATCCCTGGGAATGGAAGTAGTATGGGAAGAAGGCAAAGGAAAGGTGCCGCAATCAATCCAGAACCATTTATTTAGCAGCTATCATGTGCTAGACCTTAGAGTAAAATGACAAAAATGAAACTGTCCCTGCCCCCAAGAAGCTTGTTTTCTATCAGGAGAAACCACGTATAAGTATAGAATAAAATTAAGGAAGTCTTTAAATAGGAATTGGATTGACATAGATGGAAAAGACAATTGAGGTCATCTAATCCCAATCCCTCATCAGACTGATGGAGAAGTAGGAAGGTATGGGCATGGTCTCAGGGATAGGAATGGGCATGGCATGTTAAGTCTGGTTAAGGGTTATGTGAAGGAAGGGAAATTGGACTAGAGGGGAGATTTTGTGGACAAGAGTACAGGGAATAAAGTCTAGGATGGGGGAGGGTGGTTGGAGTTCAACTATGGAAGCTCTTGAATACTAGATTAAGAAATATCTCTCCCCGGTGTTACCTAGTCCCCAGGTGAACATTCAGATTGGCTCGGGTACAGGAATTAGACTGGAAGTTCCCAGAAGGCAGGAAGCAGCTCATTTTATCTTTGTATCCCTGCTGGCTAGCCATGGGCCTTGCACAAATCAGTGATGGTTGAATGGAACTCAAATGAACCCAGAATGCTACAGCATTCCAATGGACTCCTTGAACAAAGCAAAGACCCACTTTGTAGTCATGTCCTTCCCCTGAATCAATTAACTGGCTGGCCCCCATTCAAATATTTGGTCAATATTCTAGAAATGGAGATTTCAGAGTCAGATTGAATGAGCCAGATAGTTACAGACATTGATTGAACTGAATAAATATTCCCACACAGAATGAATTTATTGTGCCAAGCCATATTCTTCTTTACCTCCCTCCCATCCCCATCCTTCCAAAAAAGGCATCCTTTGAGCCAGCTAAATGGTCTCAGGCTTCCCTGACTACAATCCCCAAACTACCTAGGTATCATATCATTATTTAGCCACATCCCATGTTATTTGGTTCAAAGAGAAGTCTGAGATGGGGGCAACTTTATACCATCTTCTCTGAATAGAAGAGGTTGCCTTAAAGGAAAAGGTACCTTTTTAAAATGTACATTTTTAAAATGAGCTTAAGTCACAACAGAAGAGAGGTAGATCAGACATAAGGAAGTACTTCCTCACTGGAAAAGTTGGAGATTCTCCTTAGAAATGTTTAAGTATCAGAGAGATGTCCATTAATCAGAAAACAAATATTTTTGGAACACCATCTTTGTCTGATAATATATGGTCTATAAGCTCAAGGCACATACAATTATTTCATTTGGGAGATGCCATGGTACTTTAATGAGTCTGGGATCTCCTTAATGTGGGCAATTCCTTCAAGAGTACACATCGCAACCCAGCCACATCTTTTTACCCTGGGCAACCCTGTCCTTGCCCTCCAATCAATCATTTATATGGTGCCCACCTGACTGGGAGCCTTCCTCTAATGAATATCTGTTGACTTTGGAAAGATACCAATGGTACATTTGGACTGTTCATCCCTCATTCTAGATAGATTCCCAGCCAACCTCCTTTTGGGGGGATGCATCTCTGATTAACATCCTTTATGCTGCCTCTTTTAGGCAATTCTTCACTGGGCAGCTAGGTGGCACCATGGATAGAGTGGCCTCAGAAACTAGCTGGGTGACCCTGGCCAAGTCACTTACCCAAATTACTTGCCTCATCTGTAAAATGAGCTGGAGAAGGAAATGGCAAACCATTCCAGTATCTCTGTCAATAAAACCCCAAATAGGGTCACAAAGAGCAGGACATAATTGAAACAATAGAACAGAAAACAATTCATTAGAAACATGTTCAGTTTACTCCCACCCACAATCCTCTTCTCCATTACCCTTTGGGTAACCCACAGCTTTGATTCTTCAGACTGATATTCCATGATTCACAAACAAACGGCATCACCAGAATTATGTTCTGATGTTGAAGATGAACCTTTTTTTCTGAGTGAAAACTTGGAATCATTAAAAGTACAGCAGGATTTCCCAAATACAACCCATCCCACTCTTCCTGATGTCCAACCCTGGTCCAAGTTCAGTGTTAAGTAACTCCACCAGGAAGCCACTGATCAGTTCCAAATTGGACAGTTGGAGAGGGCTGGAGGGAGTCAGAGACTCTGGATGGAGGATGAAGAGTAGAGGGTGCAGGGGGAAACTGTGGTATATTTTTCCTCATCTGTAAAATGGTGAGAGCAACATCTGCATACATACCCCATGAAGTTGCCTGAGGATGAGTCATAGATTCTTAAAATCATTTAAAAGAATGTTAGAGATCATCTAATCCAGCCTTTTCATCTTCTAGATGAAGAGATTGAGATTCAAGGAGGAGAGTGATTTGTCTAAAGTCACCCAGGTAATAAGTATCAGACCTGGATAAGAATCTTGTTGTTTGTGCTTCATTCTTAAAGAGGACCATGACATCAGGGTGATGTCATTACTTGCACTGAATTGGATTTAAGTGAGGGAGGGCTGTGCATGGTCACCAACCTCACTCTCTCCTCCAGAGCCATCTGGGGCCAGTGGCTGGAGATGTCCCTGGATGTTTAAGGCAATTGGGGTTGTGACTTGCCCAGGGTCATAAAGATAGTAGATGTCTGTGATGATATTTGAACTCAGGTCCTCCTGATTTCAGGACCAGTGCTTTATCCACTGCACCACCTAGCTGCCCCTGGATTAGAACCTAGGTTTCCTTTTATTCCAAATCCAGTGCTCCTTCCACTACCCCCACAACAGTGATTCTTAGAGTCGGGGCTCTAATTCCCTACCAGAATCATTAATGTCTTCTATTGTATCCTTAACAAGTTGCCACCTAACCTCTACTTGAAGACCTCCACAGATGGAGAACTCATTGTCTACATGGTGAAGTAGATAGAGCACCGAGCCCGGGGTCAGTTGTTTTTTAGTCATTTTGGTTGTGTCTGACTCTTTGTGACCCCATTTGGAGTTTTCTTGACAAAGATACTGGAGGAGTTGGACATTTCCCTCTCCAGCTCATTTTACAGATGAGGAAACTAAGGCAAATGGACATTTCTTTCTCCAGCTCATTTTACAGATGAGGAAACTAAGGCAAAACGGGGTTTAGTGACTTGCTTAGGGTCATCCAGCTATTAAGTGTCTGAGGCCAGGAAAATGAGTCATCCTGACTCCAGTCACAGCTCTCTATTCACTGTACCACCTAGCTGTCCCTGGAGTCAGGAAAACCTGAGTTCAAATCCAGTCTCATACACTTCCTATCTCTGGAACCCTGGGCAAGTCATTTAACCTCCATCTGCCTCAGTTTCATCCTCTATAAAATGGGGTAATAATAGTACCAACATTCCAAGGTTGTTGTGAGGATAAAATGAGATATTTCTGGGGCAGCTAGGTGGCGCAGTGGATAGAGCACCGGCCCTGGAGTCAGGAGGACCTGAGTTCAAATCTGGCCTCAAACACTTGACACTTACTAGCTGTGTGACCTTAGGCAAGTCACTTAACCCCAATTGCCTCACCAAAAAAAAATAATAATAAAATAAAAATAAAGTAAAATGTGATATTTGTAAAGTGCTTTGAAAACCTTGAAGTGCTATATATGTTCTATTATTATTCTATATCATGTACAACATATAACATAGCACTTTGTAAACTAAAACATACCACAATGTAGGCTTTCTCATGATTGAATCTTGGTTCAATTTGGAGAAAGGATTGGGGAGAGCATTTAACAGGGGCAAGGGGGAACAAAGACAGGAAAGTGAGATTAAAAATGGTGTATTGGAGGAACACAAATTGGAGAGAAAAATCTTATTGGTGAATAGGGAGCCACGAAAATGCCCTCCCTGGGTGTGTGATCAACTTAATCAGGGAAGAAGAGAATTTAAGTTCCTTGAGCTGTCTGAAAGGCCAGAGACTCTTCACCAGCTGTGTGTGGTGGACCCTTTGGCAATGTCTGTGGAAGCCCATCAGACTCTTCTCAGAAACAAACAAGCATAACATGATTGTAATGTATAACCTACATCAAATTGCTTGCTGGCCTCAGGAGGGGGGAGGGGAGGGATGGGGAGGAGAAAAATTCAGAACTCAAAAAATATCTTTACATGTAATTGGGAAAAAAATTTAAATTAAATTAAATTTTTGAAAAATAAAATAAATAAGCAAAAAAAAAAGGTTTTCAAATGTATAAAACAATCCACAGGATCACAAAGGAAACTGAGGGTCAGTGAATGTGTCTATATGTACATATGTATGTGCATATATGTGTGTATGTATTATTTTTTCCTATCCAAGTTCATGTTCCCCCTGAAATTCCTTGGGTTGAGAACTTCATGTTAAGGAGAGAAAAGAGACAGTCTTACTTTTCCATTAGTTATCCCCAGGTACTTACCACAGTGCTACACATAATAAATAATAAATGCTTGTTGATTGTCAACTGATTGAAGACTAAAAGAATCACTTTGCAGCATTAAGGACCCATTTCAGGTTAAATAATGTGAATGTGCAGCAGGTCTAGTCTGAGATTTCCCCAGCAGCATTTATTAATCTAAGGGTGTGAGCAGAGAAGGTTTGGCGGGGAGTGGGAGGGTGGGAAGGGTGGCTCAGGATTGAGATTTAGCAGGGTATAGACCAGGGAAGGATGATTGGGGCAAGACATTGCAAGGTAGAAGGTATAACCACCTTTGTTCACCAGTTTGCTATAAGTCAAGATGGTAAAGGGAGGAAGGTTAAGCTGAAATTGAAATGATGGATAGACCAGGAGTTGTGCTAAGAATTTTTTAAAAAGAGGCATATTAGTCAAAATGAAGAGTGGGTTCAAGAGTAAGACAAGAGACAAGATTGAAGTCCAGAAGATTCTCATCTGAGAGTTGAATTTAAGAGTTCAACATCTTTTGAAGTGAAACAAGTCTTAACATGTGAGTGACTAAGATAGAGTCAAGCCACAAGTAGTGGGTGTGACACACACAAATGACCTAGGAGACCAGGGTTTGGAAAGAGTTTATCAATGCAAGGGCTGAAGTTACTAGGTAAGAAGAGGGCAAGATTTGAGCTAGAAAGGAAGGCACCAAACTCATTGAGGAAGGAATTTGCCAAATGAGCCAGATTCATTGTTACTGTTATTAGGCACGTTCCTTCCTCGATGAGTTGGAGGTTGCATAGGGACAGTCTAGAAGACACCAGACAGGAAGGAATCAGCCAGCTCCTCTTCCTGGCCCTATCTGTATATGGGAAAATGGAGGGATGGGGGAAAGGGAGAAAAGGAGCAGCCGGTGCTGGTCTGGAAAGTGTGGCAAAGGGTGAGGGAGCTCTAGGAGAGAACCAGGTTTCAGTGAGTGTCAGAAGATAAAAAGAGCGTGGGAGGGAGAGACCTAGGATGAAGTGTATGGAGATTGTTAACAATGCACTAGGCAGATGACCTCTAAGGTCCCTTACAATTCTGGTTGTCAGGTTTTGGAGATCTCGTCCTGCATTGGTGACTCCCTAAATGGTTCCCTAGAAGGGGGAGCAATCCGTGCCCTCCTTAACAGCCTGATCGAATACACACAGGCTTTGGCTTTGGAAGATACCCAGCTGCCACTCATCATGGCTGTGCCTTCCCGACAACGGTTCCCTTCTGTAAAATGGGATGGGTCCCTGACTCTCCAGGGGGTGAAATGTCATGAGGTTGAGCCTAGCCTCTTTCTCCTCTTTCAAAGGGTGGTAGCGAATGAAAGGATTTGTTTGAACTCATAATTAAAAGAGACTCAGGCTGGAAATAGAGACCTCTTGTGCTCCCAACCATCCCCCATCCATCCTTAGCATCTGGAACACCTGAACCTCAGAGAGAAAAGCATTTCTGTAAATGTTGCCTTATTACAAGAAAATCTCCTGTGGAGCACAGTCTGTTTCCCTTCCTCAAGATGAACCACTTTCTAGCCACGTCTGGAGACCCGTGATTTAGGTCTTGTCCAAAGGAGGAGGAGGAGAAATGGAAAAACCTGAAATAAACTCCCTAACTTTCCTGCGCTCCCCCCTATTTCTACCCTCTGAATCATACTTGTACTTTTATGGTTATTTCCATCCAAGAAATTCAGGGAAGTTCCCAAGACTCAGGGAATTAAGGAGTGCGTGGAGTTATTATCCAGGGAGTTAAAAGACAAAATCTTGTCCTTTTCATTTAGTCAGAGAGTGATGACACCACTTCTCTATCAATTACCCTTTGAAGATTGAGGTACATTTTGAGTGCCTCCAGAGAGATGAGTAAGGCAGTGTGCACTAGTGCATAGAGTGATAGATTTGGAATCAGTAAGAAATGGGTTCAGATCCGGCCTCTGACAATTACTAGCTATATAATCAAGGGCAAATCAGTTGACTTGCCTGATTCAGTTTCTTCATCTGTAAAATGGGGATGCCAATACCCAAAACACTTATCTGATCTTGTTATGAGACTCTTCTGAGATCACACATGTGAGATCCTTGGAAAACCTTAAAGTGTTCTATAAAGAGTTATTATCTCAAGCTCCCAAGAATTTAAAGGCACCACATTCTTTTTCATGAACTGTCCAATCTGTGAGCTAAAAGGTGGAAGGGACTCCTCACTCTGTCTGAAAGAAGAACAAATGAGGTGTGGACCAAGAAAACAGTGTGTCCCTCATGAGGAATATATTCCTCTTCCTCTCTGCCAATCCACATTCCTCTTCTCCTACTCATAGTGGCTTCAGACACCTCCTACGGGAAGTATGCCCTGACTAACCTTACCCAACTCTGCTCATGATTTTGGATCCCTTTAATTACCATGAATGTAATATGTTTACTTCGAAAGGAACATAATATAATAGGGAATTGAGGGGGCAGCTAGGTGGCAACAGTAGATAAAGCACCAGCCCTAAATTCAAAAGGACCTGAGTTCAAATCCAGCTTCAGACACTTGATACTTACTAGCTGTGTGACCCTGGGCAAGTCACTTAACCCTCATTACCCCACAAAACAGAACAAAAAAAAAATAGAAAGGGACTTGAAATTGGGAGTCCTGTGTTCAAATCCCAGCTCTTCCACTTATTCCCTCTGACTTTAGGGAAGACAGCTATTCTGCACCTTGCACATTAGGCCATGTGATCCCTACAATCCTTTCCAGTTCTAAATTCTTTGGATTTGTAGACCAAGCTTTGTCATTATGTGCCCCATCAATAAAAAATAATATCCTCAACATATGTAAACATATTTATTTATAAATTACATATATGTACTACTGGGTGATTTACTCTTTCCAACCCAAAACAAAATGGGGAGGCAGAGCTATTGTTCACCAATGTGAACTGTGTCTGAACTTGCAGAGTCTTACCTTCCAACAGAGCAAGGGATGAATGTTCAAGGTGTTGGGGCGTAGGATTTTCCCAATGGTACCTGTACAACTGCTGCTGTGTGTACTGTGGTATCATTGAATAGGTTATAGCCACCCTGAGAAGATTGAAAGGGTATGGAAAATTAGGGGTTAATGGCTAAAGGATGGATGTGGTTATATTGAAGACAAACCCTATCACTGTCTGGCTAGTGGGAAAGGAGACTTGACTGCTCTTCCAAGCCTTTGATTAGTTACTCGCATACCTCTTGGGGCCACAATACTGTTCCCTCCACCCCCACCCAGTGGCCTCCCCCCTATACACATATTAGGTGTTTAATAAATGCTAGCTGATTGACCTAGGATGAATGTTCTGGGCTATTGAGGTTTGTCTGGATCCTGACTCTGTCACCCAATAATTTAGCCATATCTTGTCTGCAAATTTGTTTAAGACACAATCTATGCCTTTATCTAACATGATGCTGAACATTTAACACAGAACCAAAGCTGGAGTATTTGTTGTTGTTGTTCAATCATTTTCAGTCATGTCTAAATCCCTGTTCCACGTTTTGGGTTTTCCTGGCAAAAATACTGGACTGGTTTGCCATTTCCTTCCAGTTCATTTTACAGATGAGGAAACTGAGGCAAACAGGGCTAAGTGATTTGCTCAGGATGACACAGCCAGTAATTGTCTGAGACCAGATTTGAACTCATGAAGTCTTCCTGACTCCAGGCCCAGTATTCTGTCCACTGTGCCACTGATAAATGTAAAGTCTTCCACACAGGGTTAAAAAATAAACTTCTCAAGTATAATACTCAGGAGATTAAAGCTTGATAACAGTTCATCTGACCATAAGCTTCTCATGAGTCAACAGTGCAACATTGTCTCCAGGAGCACTAAGGCAAATCAGGCAGCATCAGCCAATCTACAGTGCCCAGGACCAGGGAAGTCACCATTTGGCTCTCCTCCTCTGCCTTAGAAGACATCGGGATGATTGTGCTCCCTTCTGGGCTCCATCTTTTACAGTGGCCATTGATTACCTGAAGAGCATCAGAGAAGCGTTGTCAGGATGGTGAAGGGACTTAAGGTCATGAAGATTCAAGGAACAGGGAATGTTTAACCTGAAGAAGAGAAAGTTGGGGTTGGGGACGTAGAAAGACTGTTGATTATAAAAGGCATCAGACTTTCACTGTCTGGACACAGAGAACAGAACTAGGGACAGTGGGGAGACCTTTCAAAGAGGGAATTTAGACTTGATGCAGGGAGAGTTTCCCAAGGATGACTCATGCAAAGGTAGTATTGTCTGTCTCAGGAGGTAGGGTGTTTGGCCTCCCTGGGGATCTGAATGGCCACTTGCTAGGTATACTGTAGAAAGGGGTCTTGTTCAGACAAGGGTTCGATTAGCTGGCCTCCGAGGTCTCTACCAACCCTGAGATCCCGTGTGTGGCATTTTAGGAAGTTTCTTCATCCAGGAAACCCACCCTGCTTATCCCCATGGCCAGCAGCCCCTCTCTCTGCCAACCAGAGTTCCCTTGGCAAATTGGCAATACTCAGCCGCCGAGGTTAAGGCTTTGTTTGAAGGACAGATAATTAATCCTGCAAAGTAATCCACGTCACCCGTTTTGGCGGATTTATGGAGATAGCCTCTGTCCCGGGGACTCTACCTCATCATCTTTCATTTCCCAGGCAAAGCAAGTGACTTGTTATATAACAGGCCCCTCTTCAGATAAGACTTTTCATTTAGGGGAGTTCTCCGGGCTAAGGGAGATTGATATCCCTTGGGCAGGGGCTGTAACCAGCAGCAAAATTGGGGTCAGGGTGGAGGGAACAAAGTCACAGAGGGAAAAGACTAGGGGTGGGGGCCAGGTGCCCTTGGCACTGCCTGCATCTCAACCTAACCCCTTCTTTTCCCTACTTAACTGGAGACAGGAATTGGGGTTTTTCAAAAAGGCCTAACTCTTCAGCTCTGGGCCTCTATATGGTCAGCTATAAAATTCTTGACCTAGATAATAATTATTACAATGACAGTCCTAATAATAGCTGATATAGAGTTCACAAAGCATGTGCGTATGTTGTCTCATTTGAACCTCCCTACGACACTTGTGTGGTAGATGTTATTGGTAATAAAGCATCCTCCTTTTACAAAATGGAAAAAAAACCACTGAGGCTCAGAGAGGCTGCATGACTTTCCCATGGTCACACAGCTAATTAGTATCAGAATCAGGATTTGAACCCAGGTCCTTCCAACACCCAAACTAGCACTGTATCTACCATAACAAGTCAGATCAGGTCCTTATCCATGGCTGGGCCATTCCCCAGGGTCTGGAGATGAACATAATAGGGCCACAGTGCCCGGCACAAAGCAAGAGCGGAATGAACGCTTGTTACTTGATTGACGAATTGAAATTCAAAAGAATAATAACTGTTGTTGCTGCTACTGTTATCATTATTGTTGCTATTGTTGTTAACATTTACATAGCGCTATGCACCAGGCACTGTTCTAAGCAATTTTGTTTTGTTTTGTTTTGTTTTGTGGGGCAATGAGGGTTAAGTGACTTGCCCAGGGTCACACAGTTAGTAAGTGCCAAGTGTCTGAGGCCAGATTTGAACTCAGGTCCTCCTGAATCCAGGGCGGGTGCTTTATCTACCACACTACCTAGCTGCCCCCTGTTCTAAGCATTTTACAAGTATTATCTTGTTTGATCCTCACCATAACTCTAAGGAGGTAGGTGTTATTATTATGCCTGATTTACAGATGTAGAAACTGAGGCAAATTTTTTTTTAAATTTTTAAACTGAAGAAACTTGAGGATAAGTGACCTGTCCAGAGTCACACAGCTAGTAGGTGTCTGAGGCCAGATTGGATCTTAGGTCTTCCTGACTCCAAGCCTGAAGCTCTGTGCAAGGTGGTGCCACCTTGCTGGGAAAATATATACTTAAAAAAAAAAAAAGCAGGGCAGCTAGATGGCGCAGTGGATAGAGCACCAGCCCTGGAGTCAGGAGGGTCTGAGTTCAAATCTGGCCTCAGGCACTTAACACTTACTAGCTGTGTGACCCTGGGCAAGTCACTTAACCCCAATTGCCTCACCAAAAAAAAAAAAAAACAGAGCAAAAGATTGATTAATTTAGTGAGCATGGAAATCTTACCCTGAGATATTCCTAATATAACCACAGTTAGCCCACCCAGTTCTCTGACCCAAAATGACGTGGCTACCTCACTGAACCAGAAGAGCCCTGCATGCCTCCAGTAGGCGGCCAGTCCCTCCAATACCAGTTCAAAGCTGGCTTCTCTCTTCATTTTTCCTTCCAAGTACATGCTTTTATTTATTTATATGTATTTTTTATTGAGTCTTTTTATTCTTCTTTAAACAAACAGCCTGAAGAAAGGGGAACAGTGAAGAGGGGAGGTCCAGACCTCCATCACCCTTGCATATTTATGTCTTTGTTCAGTTATTTACCTCAGTTTCCTCATCGATAGAATGGGTATAATAATATCACCTACCTTCTGGGATTATTGTGAGGATCAAATGAAATAATATTTGTAAAATACTTACAAGAGTGCCCGGCACATAGCGCTACATAAATTTTAGATATAACAATATTAATAAATAACAGCAATGATACCAGTTATTATTCTCTTGATTTCTATCAGTCAATCAAGCAACAATGAACAGAAGAACAGCTCAGGATCCTTTTTCTCAGGGTCCTCAAGTCCTTTGCCAGACTGGGGGGAGACACCCAAGGGGAGGGGGCGCTATTTGCCCACAAGATTTTGGCATCCAGTGCAATCTGTGTGGTAGAGGTCGTTTCTAATGACTAAAAGGTACAAGTCCTGGGGGCAGCTAGGTGGCGCAGTGGATAAAGCACTGGCCTTGGATTCAGGAGTACCTGAGTTCAAATCCAGCCTCAGACACTTGACACTAGCTGTGTGACCCTGGGCAAGTCACTTAACCCTCACTGCCCTGCAAAAAAAAAAAAAAAAAAAAAGTACAAGTCCTACTGTGTCGAGTGGGTGAGGCCTCAGACTAGGACTTGAATTTGCCCGGTTGTTAATAATCCTGTACCTGCCTTCGTTCCATTAAGTGTAGCTCTGCCTGCCCTAAATTGGGGTGGGGTGGAGAGGAGAGGGCAGGTAAGGCTGCCACCTGGGCTTTGGGAACAGGAGAGTACAGAGTCCCCTAGGGCAGGGAGCTGAAATTCAAGATAATTTGGACACCCCCCAGGCAGGCAGCAGAATGCCCTTGCTGAGTCAGGGCAGCAGGTGTAAGGGAGCTGCTACGCTTTGGAGGAGAAGAAAGCTGGGCTTGGGCCTGGGCAGAGGACGGGATGGGGATTGGGGATGGGGGTGGGGGCGGCATCTCATACATGTCAGCAGAAGGCTGCTTAGTAGAGTGAGGAGGTTGGGGGGTTGGATGGTGCCCCCAGCTGCTACCTGCCCTGCTAGGAGATGGAGGAACTGGCCCTTGAGGGCTAATGTTAAAAGCAGGCAGGAATTTATTCTCAGCCCATTTCCAAGGTTGGCAGGAATGCTATCCATGCTTGGATCCTGTTTAGCCCATGGCTTCTCGGCCAGACCAATGGGCCCCCAGCACAGTAATTAAACAGCAGGCCTGTCTTCCATTCCATTCAGTAACAAGAGGAGCATCCTGAGCCTTGAAAGGCATCCACCCCAAAGGTCAAAGGGCCCTGCGCCCGTGGAGCACACACCTCCCAGAGGGGTGCTCCTGGGGGAGGTGGCCTGAAACAGATTTCCTTCCCATTTCCCTCCCACCTTAAGGCAGCTTCCAAAGCCTCCCCTCCCTGGGGGACCCATTCTTATTCCCCTCCATCTTTCCTCCCCTGCTGATCCCCTGGCCTCTGTCATCCCTCACACTCCCCTTTCCAGAGGCCTGGGGTCCAAGCTCACCTGCAGGCCGAACGCAGAGCTTCTCCTCCTGTGCTCCCGCTAAAAGCCTCACCCACTTGCACCCCGGTATGGAGCAAGGCCTTAGGAACAAGCCCTCCCCCAGTTGGAGAGAGGATGTCAGGCCCGGAGAGACGCCAGTTTGAGGAGGTTCCAGTGCAATGAGAGCTAGCCCAGATTTGCATCCTGAGGAAGCAAGCACCCAAGCTCCCCTGATCAGCCAGGCCCTGTGGCTGGTGCTGAAGATACTGAGACACAAAGAAAATAGGCCCTTTTCTCAGGGTGCTGACATTCTGTGGTAGTGATTATGCCACTTACTGCTGTGGTTCCTGGGTCCTTGCGGCCTCAGTTTCCTGTAAAATGGGGGGGGGTTGGATGGATGACCTCTGTGGTGACCCCCCCCAGCTCGACGTCTGCCCCTGAGGTCACCAGAGCCTCAAGTACAGAGAGAGAGAGAGCTGAGGGGAGGGGGGCATCTGCGTGAAGCCTGCCAAGCCCGCGTTATCCCGGGGCTGAGGGAAGACAGGAAAGCTGGGGGGAGGGCCTGGAACAGCTGGCCTGTTGTCCTGCTTGCCACACTCCGGCCCATGTCCTGATCCATCCTGCTGGAGCCCAGGAGAGGAATCGGGTGGGGGCTAACCCTTCACAACAATTCTTGAGGGCCCAGAATAAGCCCCTGTCTCTGTGCAAAGATGTGCTCCTTCAGACCCTTGGGTGTTCTATGCTAAGAACCTTCCCTATACTTTGATTTTGCATTTGAGAATTGGCAAGGGAGTAGAGGTGGTGGAGAGGAGAGAGGAGAGAGATAACCCAGTGCAGGGAGGGGCCCAAGTCACACAGTCAAATCCAGTACATAATCAGTGTTGCCAGGCAACTGATATTGGAAGAAATGCAGTCAGAGCATGTGGGTTGGCATCCTTACTCCCTCCCTGCATTACCCTAGACGAGTCAACTTCCATTTTGTGAGCCTCAGTTTCTCATCTGTCTAAAGGGGATGCTTGTATAGTGTCCACCTCAGAGGAATGTTGAGAGAAAAATTCTCTGTGAATCTTTAAGTGTTATATGGAACAATATCAATCAATAAGCATCAATTAAATGCCTGCTGTATTCCAGGAAGAAGCACGTGGAGGGACAGTTGGCCTCAGAGCTCAGAAGACCTGAGTTCAGGTTTCACTTCTGAAATATACAGACTGTGTGACCCTGGGCAAATCACTTGACCTCTCTCTGCTCAAGGAAACTCTCTAAGACTCTAAATGGTACCCAAGGTGGCAGGCAGCAATGGGAGAAGGAGTTTAGTGTGGACACTAAGCCCCCAGGAGTGAGGCCACTAGGCTGCCCAAGGCGAGCTAGCCCAGCCAGGAAACAGACCAAGCCAAGGCTACCTAGCCAGTAACCAGTAGGGTCCAGGTCTGTAAGTGGCCACTGTACTTCCCCCTAAACAAAGTAGGGAACCCAGACTTTTAAAAAAAAATTTTTGGTGAGGCAATTGAAGTTAAGTGACTTGTCTAGGGTAACACAGCGAGTAATTGTTAAGTGTCTGAGGCCAGATTTGAACTCAGGTCCTCCTGAATTCAGGGCTGGTGCTCTATCTACTGTGCCACCTAGCTGCCCCTGAGAACCTAGAATTTAAAAAAAAGAATTTAATAAGCATGAGCTGTTATTATTACATTTGGTGGCAGTGGTTGGATAATTGAAGAGCCTGCCAACCCAATAGCCCCGGGGTGCAGACCCTATAGAGAAGAGCCCCCCCCCCCGCAGGGCTCAGTCTACAATCTGAAACTGGGCATTGGACCCTTCCCTGCCTAGTATAGGTTCTTTACAAGGGGGCACTCTGGGAGGCCCTGGGGTGACACACTCAAGGTGAAGAGCGGTGTCTGGTTTAGGCGCTGATGGACTATTTCTATGATGATAACTGTGTCTGTGGCTGACTCCCTGAACCTCGTCCGACCACATCTATTTCTGGGCCGAGGAGCCCTGACGGAGCACAATTTGATTCATAAATTACCCAGCACAAGGTATGTGTGATGGGCTCCCCTTCCACAGTTTGTGAAAGTCATCCACTCGACTTCTCCAGGTCAGTATAGAGGCGGGAGCGGCTGGCACAAGCCACTCAGGAGACTGGCACTGGAGAAAGAGAGAACAGTCGGCGTCAGCACTTCCTAAGAGCTGGAGGCCGAGGTGGGGAGAGAAAAACCGGGGTCCCCTCCCCTCTTTGTGGAGAAAATCTGCCCAAGGAAGGAGCATATTGGGAATCGAGGAGGAGGGTTTAAGGTGGCACCTAAGAAGCTCACATGACCCCTCTGCCCACCTCTCCCCAGAAGACCACATCCACTCGATTTGATTCTCAGTTGGAAGGAGAGAAAGCAGTTTCCCCCCTCTCCAAGGGGCAAATAAACCAATACACCCAAGCTTCCAACAAACTCTATTGCCTAGCTCACCTCTGCTGGAAAGCCTTTTCCTATCAGCCCCCAGAGGGACTTTCAGCCTTTGGCCCTGGAGGTACTTAAAATATGACTCAAAGTTAGGGAAAGGAGAGGTCTTAAAGG
This sequence comes from Dromiciops gliroides, assembly GCF_019393635.1. Classification (NCBI taxonomy): domain Eukaryota; kingdom Metazoa; phylum Chordata; class Mammalia; order Microbiotheria; family Microbiotheriidae; genus Dromiciops; species Dromiciops gliroides. Next base: position 51,454,426 of record NC_057862.1, read on the forward strand.
TGCTCTGGTCCAAACCACACCCCCCAGCCCTCTGCCTTTCCATGGCCATTTCCATCAGTATCTACTTATCTTAGACATCTTTATCAGAGCATCTCAGAGGAGCAGAATGACCATTAACTTGACTTGAAAAGACCCAGATTTGGAGCAGCTAGGTGGTGCAGTTGTTAGAGTATTGGGCTTAGAATCAGGAAGATTCATCTTTATGAGTTCAAATCTGGCTTCAGACACTTACTAGCTGTGTGACTCTGGGCAAATCACCTAACCCTGTTTGCCTCAGCTTCTTCATGTGTAAAATGGTCTAGAGAAGGAGCTGGCAAACCATTCTAGTATCACTGCCAACACACGCGCGCGCGCGCACACACACACACACACACACACACACAAATGGGGTCACAAAGAGTCAGACAGGACTGAAAATAATTGAACAACAACATACACCACTTTAAGGTTTAGAAAGTGCTGTACAAATATTCTCTCCTCTAATCCTCACAACAATCCTTGGATTTATGTGCTATTATTATCTCTATTTTACTGTTGAGAAATAGACAGGCAGGGGAAGTGATGTGCCTAAGGTCACAAAGCTAGTAAATGTCCTAGGCTGGATTTGAACTCAGATCTTCTTGGCTCCAAGTCGAAAACCTCTATCCACTGCACCACTAATTCAATGAAATGTGAATTGTAATAATAATTATCTGTCTGTCTATCTATCTATATATCCTCTGTCTGTCCATCTGTCTGTCTGCCTGCCTGTCTATTTATCCATCTATCCATCATTTATCTATCTATCTGTCTGTCTGTTTATTCATCCATCCGTCTATCCATCTATCTAGATATAGATAGAAAATTATTATTATAATCCACTACATATATATATATTAATACCTCCTGCATGCAGATCTCTCTCAATCAGTAGAATTGGCAGTATTCTATAAGGGGCATCTATGACCCTGTCACCCCTTCCCTGTGGCTCCTCTCCATTCCCACAGACCACAGCAGGGTAGACCACTTGTCAGGTTGTTGTCAGCTGGGATGACGGACGACTACCTGTGTGCCCCTGCCCCAACTCCTCTCCTTGAGTACTGGATCATTGTCCCCTTTGTTTTCTTAAATGTCTGCCCTCCCCCCCCACCCCCTCTGCTTCTCCCCTGAAAGACAAGGCCTTTTAGATCATCAAAAATGAAATGATGCTTATGAGAGGTCTGAGATGACTTTATCAGAGCGCGTAAATCACTGTGATCACACGGCTTCTCCAGAGTGCCAAGATTCTGGTGAATTATGGTAGGCACAGGGCTAAGCAGGAGGGGGGGGTGCTGTACATCGGAGCAGCTCCCTGTCCTCAGGGCTGGAGGAGCGACTCCCAGCCCTAGCCAGCCTTAAATAAAACCCTAGTCCAAACCCCAGGTCCTGAAAGAAAATAGGTCAGAATGAAAAGAAGTTAGGCTCTGATCAGTCCGTGTTGTCATGAAAGGGCAAGAAAGCCCTTGGCTTTGGGACTGCCCTGTGTCCAACTTTGTGCTATTCCCTTCTTCTGGACCCTCTCCATTCCTTGGTAGGGGCTTACTCTGCCCTGGTACTCCCACTACCCATCCCCAGGGGAAAGTGCTGGGGTGGGGATGGGGGAGGAAGGAACTGGACTGGATCCACATGCTTCCCACAGTAGAGGGGATGGCAATTCTCTCTTCTTTTGGACCCTGGTACCCATTTCCTACCAAATGCCAGGTGGGAAAGGGGTCAACTCAGAAGCCACTAAGCCACATGACATGTCACTATTACTCATGTTCCCAGTTTGCCAGGGTAGTGCCCTTACTTGGCTTCTCTTTGTGCTATCCCTGTCTGCAAGCTCTCCTGGACTACACAAACTTCTGTTCCTTAATTCAACCGAGACACTCAGTAAGGATTTGGATGGGGGTGCTAGAGATCTAATAGATTTCCCAAAATCTAATATAATAAGAAAAATGTCAGGGAAAAGGAATAAGCATTTATTAAGTACCTACTAGATGCCTGGCACTGTGCTAAAATAGTATTTCATTTGATCCTCACAACAACCCTGGGAATTAGATTCAATTATTATCCTCCTTTTATAGTTGAGGAAAATGAAACAAGCAGAGGTTAAGTGACTTACCCAGGGTCACACAAGGATGAGGTAGGGACAGTGCTCTATCTACTGTGCTACCTATTTACCTCTTTCTCTTCTAGTGAAATGTAAGCTAAAGAGACTTTGGGAGTTTTGTTGTGTTCATACTAGATCATAGAATCAAAGCTTGAAGGGACCTTAGAGGTCACCAGGTCCATTCCCCACCCCCACCCCCCACCATCTTACAGATTAGGACACTCCACTCATAGCAGTGAAGTGACTTACCCAAAGTCACCCAGAGAGTGAATGGCAGAAGTGGAATTCGAACCCTGTGCTCTTTATGTCTAACTATGCCCAGTAACTTATCACAGTGCTTTGCACAAAGCAGGAATTCATGCCTACCATATGACTTTCCCACAACAACAATATGGGGTAAGTGGGGCCAGTCGATATTATTATCTCCATTTTCTCATCTTCATGAAAAAGATGAGGCTCAGGGAATTCAATTATTTTCCTCATGGTTATACAGCTAATAAATGGCAGCAAATGGATTTGAACTCACATCTCCTGACTTGAGCCATGCACTCCTTTTCAACACCACATTCTCTCTCAGAAAAGAAAATAAGGCATCACAGTTTATATAGGCAATCTTTCCTTTCATTCTGTCTATCCTGCTTTGCCAACGAATCTCTGGTTTGAGATTAGAAGACCCAGATTTGAGTCCCGGCTGCCGATCACTACCTCCTAGGCCTTGGGCAACTTCCTTAACCTCTCTAAGCAAACTTTTTTCATCTCTAAAATGAGAGAGGTGGACAAGATGGTTGCCGATGTCCCTTCTGCCTCTAAGCCAATCACCCCAGGACCTCTGAAATAATTTCCTCCTGCAACAGTGTTTCCTCGACAATCCTCTCCAACAAGCTGAATCCTAGGATTTGTTAAGGGCTAAAATTCTAGCTAGTCTGTCTAAAATATCTAATGAGTGGTCGCCAATAAATTATAAGCTTTAGCAAGAGTTAGACTTTTAAGCATTTATTAAGGAGAATAAGAATTTGGTAAAGAGAGAGAGAAAGGCCTAGATTCCTATCTATTAAAGGGAGAGCACATTTCTAGCTCCCTTCTCCGCCAGCGTCCAAAGGAAAGAGAGCGAGACTGAGCCCAGTCTCTTCCTTCCTCCTCCCACTCGTCCGCGTCACTTCCTGATGCCTGGTCTTGCCCTCAAAGACCTTCGCTTCATGGGCAGAACTCCTCTACAGTAAGTATCCAGCAGGTGGCGTTATTCCAATCGTTACAGATTCAAGCCTCAGTTTCTCCAGTAATGTCTTCCCTGACCATTCCCAGTCTACCATGACTGTTTCCTCATTTGGGAAAAAGTGAATGAAGGAAAAAATATTTGTGTGTGTGTGTAGACTTTATTATGGTATATGTGCTTTGCAAAACTTACAACCACTGCTGCTGCTGCTCACATTTGGCATTTACTGCCTCATATGTATCTTTTCCTGATGTGAGTCTTCAGCTAGATTATAAGTCCTTTGAACACTGGGACCATGGTTTATAACGAGGTCTCTTGTGCCTAGCACAGTGATCTGCCTGCAATCGGTGCTCAGTATATATGCTGGTGGATGATAATGTGCTGGTGACCTGGAGAAAGTCATTTCTTAAGGTGACTTGGTCAAGCACCAGTGTATTTGTATCAGTTCAGAAGACAAGACTTCCACATTCATGTCATACAAACTGGGGCATTCTCATCTCTACAACAGACAATAATAATGATCAAACCACATTCCCCCATTGTTCCACCCACCTTGCAGGCTCACTGTGTGCTGCTATTTGTCATTATGTCTACAAAGTCATCCTCAGACCCCAAGTAATCAGTAACCTGACAGCTCTCGAAATACATGGCTATTTGGACGAATAAGTCTGTAAACTGGGACCAGTTATTAGGAAATTAATTTATCAGGTCCTGTTAGTAGTTCTATTAGGAAAGATAATCATTTGTTAGCTCAAGTATGGTCCTGTGTTCCATAAGAATGATCATTTCAGGCAAATTCTGAGGGAGGCTGGGCTCAGGCTAGGAAATATAAAACTATGGAATTCACATGTATTTCTGGAAATTCAAACTGTTTTATTGGGGAGATAAGGAGACTAGAATTAATACATATAGGTAGGGAGACTAGAATTAATTCATATAAAGTAAAATTATTATTATTGTATAATTGTAACAATTATAATTATTTGAAGGGGAATTTCCAGTATTTAAATAAGCAAATAATTAGTTTACAAATGAGCTCAATTAGAATGGGCCCTCCCCATATCTGTGAAGTTGATCACACTATTCTCTGCTTTCAGACTTTGTTTTTGTGGGGGGTTTTGGTTTTTAGTTTTGCTTTTTTGGTGCCTGAGTCTCCCTGTCCAGCCTAGCCTGGAAGTGCAGGGGTCATTCACAAGGCCCACGCCACTGCTGATTGGCATGGGAGTTTTGATCATGTCCATTTCCTCCCTGGAAGGGTTTGTCCCTCTTTAGGCAGCCCAGTGGCGCTCCCCCTCTCCACTCCCAGGGGCTTACCCTCTGGATGCCAGACTTAGTGCAGATACCCACTTGGCTTTAATTCCATTGCATCTCAGAATTCCCAAGCTCAATGAATACACTAGTCTCAGCCTTCCTGGTAAGAACTACAGGCACTTCCAACCTGTTTTCAGGCTTTGGGCTCATTTCAATTTCCCATGATTTTTTTTATTTTGAGGTGAAAGGGGGATTGGAGCTATGCTCTCATGAGTATAGGAAACACCAGGTATGAAAATTCTCTCCTCCAATTCAGATCAACAACTCATATATAACGAAGAGTCATAAAGAGTTGTCTAGGACATCAGTGTCAAACCTGGGTCCTGCCCAACAATTCTCAGTGCTGCCTGAACCAGATTCAAATGTAACTGGGAAATATTTGACAAAATAAATAAAAATAAAATAAAGCACAAATAACATTACACTGTAAAACTAAGGCAATATGTAGCCAGTGGGGATACTTACAAATGGATCATTGACCTCATTTCTATTTGAGTTTGACACCAGCCCTAAGGGATTAAAAGTTTAAATGACTTGCCCCAGATCACCCTGAGTCACCATGTGTGAGGGGTAGGACTCAAATGCAGGTCTCCCTAAATCTGAGGCCCACCTTTTGTCTCTCTTCACTGTAGATCACCATCTCTGGATAGCTACTATCAAAAGCTAGTGTGTGTGTGTGTGTGTGTGTGTGTGTGTGTGTGTGTGTGTGTGTGTGTGTGTGTATATATATATATATATATATATATATATATATATATATATATATGACTGGAAGGCTTACAAGATGCTTTGTATACAATAGCTCCTTTGCCCCTTAGTAGAACCCTATGAGGCTGGCAGTGAAATCATTCCCATTTTATAGTTGAGGAAATTCAAACTGAGAAAAAGTTGTCACGTTTGACCAAAAATGAACCTACTAAATGCAAGAGAACCGGGATTTTAACCAGGAGCCTTCTCACTCTAGAAGCTAAAAGTCTTACATCTCTCTGGTGATGGTCCTTTAGAACTGGTTTTGGATGAATTTGAAAAGGGGCAGGGGGTTGAAACTCCTTTCTATCCACATCCAAAGAGCTTGAGGGAGAAAGGTCAGTGAAATTCTCAGCCTACATCTCCAGCCCAAACTGAAAGGAGGCTGTAACCCAACCCTGCATTGGCCATATGTTTCTCATGGAGTTATTGACTCCAGCACAGCCTGTGGACAGCCCCAGGATCTGGTCCTTTTGTCAGTGGGCAACTAAATAACAATCTTTAATTTATGAGGCATCTTGCATTGAGCCCATATCTCAAAGAGGCTTCCAGATTTAATTATACATTGATGGAATTATATGGCAAGCTCAATTATAGGCCCGTGCCTTATGGTTTGGGGTCTGCAGTGGAGACAGGTTAAAATGCCTGGAAGGATTGGGAAGTAAAGGGTTTTAGGTGGGGGGTTTGGGGGGGGGGTTGGCTGCTCAAAAATAACTATTTAATGGGATTGAGTTTGGCAAAGAGAAGGAGAATTCAGAGTCCTTTGGAGAAAGACCTTAACTCTTTCAGACCCATAGATCTTGGGTACAAGAGCTTTATGGTTTAAAATAGCCATGGAGAATCATGCAATGTCAGAGTTAGAAGGGACCTTCCAGACCATTTAGTTCATCTTAGACCTAAATTAGAATCCCCCCCCCTGAAAGTCACAATATGTGGTGGTCCAATCCTTGCTTGAAAGCCTTCAGGATAGAAAAGCCCACTATTTTCCAAGGTAACCCATTCCACTTTCAGAGATTTATTATTGTGACATAGCTGCTCCTTAGGTTGAACTGAAATTGGTCATTTCTGCACCCTTCACCCATAGTTCTGCCCTCTGGAACCAATCAATAAGCATTTTATCAAACATCTACTATGTACCAATCACAGCTGTAGGTACTGGGGTTATATAGACAAGAAACAAAACAATTTCTACCTTCAAAGCTCTCATATCCTATTGGGGGAGAATAGCATATTTGTATATAAATAAATACAAAAGAAGTTACAGAACAGATTCCTGAGATGTGCTAATATCTGAGGGTAGGAAGGGGATCAGGGAGGGCTTTATATAGGAGCGATCACGTCATGAGTTCAAGAACTCACTGCCTTTCCTCTGCCATCTTGAGGGCTTTATATAGAATATAGGATGTGTTTTTATAGGAGTTTGGGATTTTGAGAGGTAGTGGTGAGGAGGGAGAATGTTCTAGCCCTGACGGACAGTCTGTATAAAGACCCAGAGATGGAAAAAATGGAATCTTGTGCGTGAGGAACGTTAGGTGGCCAGGACCAAAGAGAACAAGGCTCATACCTCTGCCAGCCCTTCACATACTTGCAAACCATATGTCTCGACCTCCAAGTCTTCTCAAGGACAAGGATCCCCAATTCCTTCCATTGATCCTTATGTCCCTCCTGGTGACCCTCTTCTGTAAAGCAGTGGATTCTCTCTCTGGTGTTTTTACAACTTACCATTATATCATTGAGTTTGGAGCTAGAAAAGACCTCAGGGATTCCTCTCTGGACTCCATTCCTAACTCTCGACTTCCATCTCTGTCATGATCAAGCAGCCTTCTCACCCTGGAAGGACTCTCCGCCCTGAGGCCTTTTCTTTCTGCTCTGTAGATAGGGGCTCCCCCATGTGAGAAGACAAGTTGGTAACTCCTGCCTAAGGAACTGGGGTCTCTAGGGTAGAAAGACCTAGACAGAGGGAAGGTGATTAGCTGAAGAGGATGGAGAGCAAACATATTCACAAACCCTAATCCAAGTGGAAAGAGACCTGTATTCTAACCCAGGCCCTGCCACTAACTAGCTGTGTAGATGAAGCACTTTACCTCAGGGCCTCAGTTTCCTCATTTGTAAAATGAGGGGTTGTACTAGTTGGCATCTGAGGCCCCTCTTAGTTCTAGGGCACCAGAAGGCTAGAAATCCCCTTCAGGGTCTGTAAAAGATCATTTTAGAATGCATGGAAGAAAGTCATACTTTTTTTCACATTTAAAAACACATATTTAGACTTTGTTCCCTTGAGAGAAGGGACAGATTGGGAATGTTCTGCACTCAAGGAGAAGTATGATAAATATATATATATTAAGGTCAGCCAATACAGTGATTTTAAAAGGAGGTAGTGGGACCTACTGGGGGAGAGCTGAACTTGTAGAGAGGGAGGCCTGAGTAAATCCTGTCTGTAACCCATAGTGACTGTGTGACCCTGGGAGAGTCACCAGCTCTCAAGGGCCTGAAGGCAACACTCCAGGACTATGAGATCCAGAGGAGGTAAAACTACGCATTGGCAGGGTGGGCACACAGGTGAAATCACAGGTCCAGACTAAAGGAGGAGCCCATAAGAGATTACCCCCTAGGCTGGAGGGGTGTTCTGCCTGACAGAGTCAGGAGTCCTTGAAGCATTCAGGTTTGGTGGACATCTGAGGCAGAATTCAGAAAGGACAACCAGGGCCTTCCTCTACCATTCTCTGTGCCTCAGTTTCCTCTTCCACAAGATGGAGATGTTGAATCCAATGCTCTCTAAGCCTCCTTCCTTCTCAAAATCCCATGATTCTGATGGATGTAGTAGCACACACCTGTAACCCCTGCTCCTGGGGAGGCTGAGCTGCAGTGGGCTAAGCTGTGAGGATGTTCCCACTAAATGAGAAGCAGATATGGTGAGCCTTTGGGAACAGGAGGACCAACAGGCTGCCTGAAGAGGGTTGAACGAGCCCAGGTCAGGAAACAAAGCAAGTCAGATCCCAACCTGATCAGAGTGGGAACAGGTGAGATAGGGAAACAGTCTTAAAAAAGACAACTTATGGTTCTTTTTAACATTATTATTCCTCACAGCTCCAAGCCCCAAATTAGGCACACAGAATGCCCTACGTGCCTACTGAATGTCATTCCAAAAACTTGCAAAGAAGAAAAGAAAGGGGAATAGAGATAAGTGAGATCTAATAGATTGGCCTCCTTTGAGGGATGCTGTTAGGAAACCCCTCCCCGGCTGCAACCCAGATCTTGCCCTTGTTGTCCATGTGACAAAGCTCCGAGGGCCTGAGGAGAGCCCAGATCTCCCTCCAGACTCGAGGAGAGACCAAGATCTCGGGAGCCCTTGGAGCTGGCTCTTCTCCAAAGCAGAGGGAAGGGAGGGCCAAGGAGGGAGAGGAATTGCTGTTAGCCCAGTAGAGCAGACAAACCAATTGAAAGCCATCAGCCCGTGTTGCCACACGCACTGTCAACCACTCACTAAACTGCTTTTAAACCAAGCCAGACCTCGTCACTGGGTCAAGAAGCTGACAGGGAGATAACAAGAGAACAAGGAATGGGGGAGAGATTTTCATAGAGATGGGAGGGGGAGGGATGGTTCAGAGGAGGGTATTGAGGGAGACCAGTGACAGGCCAAATACATCCCTGAAAAAGGAAGGAGTGAGAAAGTCACGGGGGAGCCACAGTAAAGCTCTCCTAGCCATTCTCCTTTGCCCACCCTATCCCCTGCCCTGTCTCAGAAAAAAAGAGGTGTCCCCTCCACTTTCCATCTGTTCTCTAGACCTCATCTTGACTTAACTCCAGGGAAAATTTGACCCCTTCCTCAGGCTCACAGAGGTAGACCTAGAAGGATCCCTACAGATAGCCATTCAGCTCTTGTCATTTTCCAGATTAGAAAAACAAGCAAATAAATGAACTGAGGGAGTGAGACTGAGGGACTTATCAAGGTTCACACAGGGAAGAAGGGGCAAGGATGGGATTCCAAGCCAGGTCCTGTCCAGATCCAGCATTCTACTCAGTAGAATCCCTCCCCAGCAGAGTGGATCTCTTATGTGTGTGTGTGTGTGTGTGTGTGTGTGTGTGTGTCTGTCTGTCTGTCTGTCTGTTTCTCTGTATCTCTCTCTGTCTCTTTCTGTGTGTCTCTCTCTGTGTCTCTGTGTGTCTCTCTGTCTCTCTCTGTTTCTCTGTGTCTCTCTCTGTCTCTGTCTCTCTGTGTCTCTCTCTGTCTCTGTCTCTCTCTGTCTCTGTCTCTCTGTCTCTGTCTCTCTCTCTCTCTGTCTCTCTGTCTCTGTCTCTGTCTCTGTCTCTCTCTCTCTCTCTCTCTCTCTCTCTCTCTCTCTCAATTCGTGCCTTCTCTCCTGCCTTTAGGCATGCACAAGTCTCACCCATCTTCAAACAAACCAATTCAAGTCAATAAACATGTATTAAGTGCCTGCTATATACCTGACACTTTGCTAAGTCCTAGAAACCAACAAGCTGACAAACAAAAATCCTCAGACCGCTTGATCCCGCTGCCTCCTTTAGTTCTCTCTGGCCTTTGCTGGGTGACACCCCTTGCCTCTACTTCCTCATCAGCAGTCTTGAGGGTCATCATCTCCCTGAATGTTGATATCATTTTTGAGGTTTGCATGGCATTTTGCACACATCATCCCATTCAAACCTCCCAAAGACTCAGCCAAATAGACACTATGGGTCTGAGCAGCACCATCTTCTTGGTCTCAGGGAAGTTACATGACTTGTCCAGAGTCACACAGCTAGTAAATTGGCAGGGGAGAAATCCCACCCCTTCCACCCACTAACCCCCTCTCTGTCTGAAATTCAGCTTCTACCCTCAGCACTCAGCTAGAACTGCTCTCTGTAACTCCTTAGCAAATCTCACAGCCTTTTCTCAGCCTTGATTTACCTTGTCTTCCTTCAAGTACTTGATATAACTGATCACTCCCTCTTCTCTAGAGGCAGCTAAATGGTGTAATGGATGGAGCACTGAAGACCTGGACTCAGGAAGTCTTGAGTTCAAATATGGCCTCACACACTTACCGGCTGTATGACCCTGGGCAAGTCACTTGACTTCTGTCTGCCTCAGTTTCCTGAACTGTAAAATGGGGATAATAATTGCCCTTACCTCCTAGAGTTGTTGTGAGGATCAAATGAAGTAATATTTGTAAAATGATGAGCACACTTCTTGGCACATAGTAAGTACTTCAAAGGTTTGCTTACTTCCTTCTCTTGTTTTTTGCAATCCAGCGCTATTCTAGTTATAATAGTGAGTCACATTTACATAACAAGTTACAGTTTATAAAACACTTACAACACTATTAGGTATGAATTGCTTTCATTTATCACTCCATTTTACAGATAAGGGACTCATTCAGGATCACAGAGCTGGTAATTGACAGGGCTCAGGACTTGAACCCAGGTCTTCCAATTCCACCTTCAAGCTTCTTTGCACCAAATCTGTTGTCCATTCTACCCTGGCCTGACACCAGTCTAAAAGGGAAATCCACCCACCCCTCTGACTTTTCCTCCTCTGCTTGGCCCCCTATGTAGACAGATGCTACCCTGTGATTTCCCTATTCCCTCTGTGCCAGGGACTGTCAAGTTGGTGGCTCCAGCCCCAGCAGCATTCATTGTCACCCAAGTTCCAATTCCCTATCTCCTGCTGCCTATAGGGCATTTCCCCTTAGACTATCCACCATCACTGCAAACTTCAATAACATTTAGGACTTTATCTAAACCCTTCCAGAACAGTTTATATTTTCAGCCTATGCTCCCTCAAGCTGTAAAAATAAGCCTCATTGGTTTAATCTCCACTGTTTAAAGTAGGAATTTTTTATTCATCCAAAACTTATCTCTTTCAAGTTTCAAGTGGGGAGACTTCTCTCTCCAGTATTCTAGTGAATAAGGTTGTATTCTCCTCCCCCCCACTGCCCTCCCCATACACACACACACCCCTCCACCACTCACATACATGCACTTAGAACAACTCCCTAGTTTTGTACTTTCTTTTGCCCTCTATCTTGCCTACCTAAGGGGAGCTAAATGCTCAGGCCTCTTGGAGGTGGGGGCTACATTAGGAAGAGAAAAACTCCCCTTCCCAAAATGCAGCGCCTTGCCTAGATGCTTGGAGTCATGATTTCCCAGAATCCTTAGAGCTGGGACTGAATTTTTAGAGAACACTCCTCACCCTTATTTCAGCAGGGTACCCTGCCCTTCCCCAGCTATGAAACCCACCCCAGGGCATCGAGTATCTAAAAGGAAAGTTTCCCTTCTGCTCAGGGGTGGAGGCTGAGCAGGTGAAAAGCGGCAGAAGGGAGGGGAACTAGGAGGGGGACTGCTAGCACCTCCAGTCTCTACCCCCATGGGATTTGGGTAAAAGAATGCCTTAGGCCAGGAGCAGCGAGTATCAGCGGTGTCACTTTCCAAGTTAGAAATAAAAACCAGCTTGCGTTGCTACAGGGCCAGCTGCCCCTTGGGGATGGGGATGAGGGACATCCAGGCCTTGAGGCAGGGGGCTTCCACCCGCCAAGCTATCATATCTCCTCTGTTTCTATATGGCAGTTTAACCCAGTAGATGAGGGCATAATCACACTCTTGGCCTCGCTGGCCAAGGTTCTGAATGTGATTTGTAGCTTATAGGACCAGAGGACCAACTTTTTCATTTTAAACATGAGGAAACCAGGGGCCATAGAAGTTGGGACTTACCCAAGGTCACATATCTATTAAGTGTCAAATCTGGGACTGAAACCCAGATTCTCTGACCACAATTCCGGCAAGCTGCAGGCTTGGAGTCAGGAAGACCTGGGTTCAAATCCAGCTTCAGACATTTATCAGCTGTGAGACCCCGGACAAGTCACTTAGTCTCTGTTTGCCTCAGTGTCTTTAAGTGTAAAATGAGGTTAATAATAGCACCCACCTCATAGGATTGTTGTGAGAATCAAATGTACATTTTGTCTATGGTTCTTTGAATGTTGTCTCCCCCCTCTTTAAGGATGGGAAAAGTGTTTTGCCTTTCTTTGTCTCTCCAGAATTTAGCATAGTGCCTGGCAAAAATAGTAGGTGCTCAATAAATGTTCATTTCAGGGGCAGCTAGGTGGTGCAGTGGATAAAGCACCAACATTTGATCAGAAGGACCTGAGTTCAAATCCTGCCTCAGACACTTGATACTTGCTAGCTGTGTGACCCTGGGCAAGTCACTTAACCCTAATTGCCCCACAAAATGGATAGATAGATAGATAGATAGATAGATAGATAGATAGATAGATAGATAGATAGATAGATAGATAGATAGATAGATAGATAGATAGATGGATGGATGGATGGATGGATGGATGGATGGATGGATAGATAGATAGATAGATAGATAGATAGATAGATAGATAGATAGATAGATAGATAAATAAATAAATAAATAAATAAATAAATGCTCATTTCCTTCCTACCATCCTACCTTTATCCTTCCCTCTCTTCCATCTTCCTTCTCTTCCTCTCTCCCTCCCATCCTCCCATCCTTCCCTCCTTCCTTCCATCCTCCCTCCCTCCCTTCCTAACCTTCCTTCCTTCCTTCCTTCCTTCCTTCCTTCCTTCCTAACCTTCCTTCCTTCCTTCTCTTCCTTCCATCCTTCCTTCCTTCCATCCTTCCTTTCTCCCTTCCTCCCTTCCTTTCCTCCCTCCCTTCCTTCATTTTCTTCTTTCCTTTCCTTCCATCCATCCATCCTTCCTTCCTTCCATCCTCCCTTCCTTTCTCCCTCCCTCCCTTCCTTCCTTCCTTTCCTTCCTCCCTCCCTCCCTTCTTTCCTCCCTCCCTTCCTTCATTCCTTTGTTCCTTCCTTCCTTCCTTTTGTGTGTTCTGCAGTTGTAGCCTAAACCCATGTGTTTGCATATACAGAATCACAGAAGGTCAGAGCTGGAAGGAACTATGGAGATCATCTATTCCAACCCATTAATTTTACAAATGAGGAAATTGAGGCTCAGAAAGAGGAAGCAGTTTGTTCGCAGCTGGTGTCAGAGCTAAGGCTAGAACCTAGGTCTCCTACCCCATGTCTTTTCCTGCCACACCTGCAAATGTGTGTCCTCTATCAGACCAGGTGGGAGCAGGGGAGTAGTTTGATGGCAGCTCATCCCAGTAATGGAAAAATAACTCAAAATTGAGGTCCCCACTATGATCAGATTGGTGGCATCATCTTCATATACTAAGGATGTCATTTTTTTGCATTTTTTTCATCTCTCTCCCTCTTCTTGTCTATGCATCAGAAAACTATGCAGTACCTTTTTTCAGACACTGTAAGCTAGACATGGTACACAGTGAATTAGACTCAGGGCCCTGCCTACTGTGTCAGACACATCACATGGGTGAGCAGGTCAAGGGCATTCAAACGTGATTAAACAAATAGCCAAATACACAAACCAGGCCAGGCAGAATGCTTACTCCCAGGACCCACGCATGGCCGGTGCTCATTTTCCCCAAGAATGTAAACACCTTGAAGTAAGTAACTGTCTCACTCTTGTCTGTGTCCCTCCAGTGCCTAGCACAGTTCCTGGCACATAGTAGATGACTAATAAATGCTTATTGATTAAGTGATTGACTGATGGAAGTTTTACATTATTACATTCATGTTATGTACTTCAGGGTGAAAAGTTAATTAAGAGACTGAGCACCTCCCACTCCCAGGTTGAAAAGAACCAAGAATATCTGTCACTTCTGCTCTTGACAATCTGAGAAGGTTTCATGGAGGCAGTGGGATCTCAAAATATATTTGAGTTATATAAGGGAAATGACTTAGAAGATCCAGTACAACCCCATCTTCTCTGTTTCTCTGTGTTTCTATGCCTTTCTGTCTCTCTCTGTCTCTGTCTCTCTCTGTCTCTGTGGATCTGACTCTGCATGTATCTCTGTCTGTCTCTGTGTGTGTCTCTCGGTCTCTCGGTCTCTCGGTCTCTTTGTCTCTGTCTCTCTGTTGTCTCTGTATCTCTCTGTCTCTCTCTATCTCTTTCTCTGTCTCTCTGTCTCTGTCTCTCTCTGTCTCTCTTTGTCTCTCTCTGTCTCTTTCTCTGTCTGTCTGTCGCTATCTCTGTCTCTCTCTCAATTGAAAAGATTTCAGTGCACAATAAATAAGGCTTGTTACACAGAGAAACTTCATTCACTGTGAGGATTCCATCCTCAAGTGAGAGGTTCTGATCCCTCAATGCAATTCAGTGCATCAAACATTTAAGTACATATTCTGTTCAGACACCATGATCCCTTCCCAGTCGGAGAAGTCATCATGTAAAAGCCTCACCCCCACCCACCCAAAGTATTCCCTGAGTTGGGCCAACATTTGTTAGTCTGCCCTTCACCGTGTGATTGCTGCCCCTTCTCTCCCTTTCTGTGGGGTATTGAGTCTGCTCTGTCCCCTCCCCAAGCCTCTGGGTTGTATTCATGCCAGTTCATTAGTGGGGATAGTTTGTAGGTGACAGCTCAGTGAGTCAGATGCATAGGCCAGGGAGTTAGTCTCTTTCCATTAGACAGGTGACTGTGGCTGGTGGCAGGGGAACTATTCAGAGACTAAAGTGTAAGAAATAACAGGTCGTGTGTGAGGGATGGGTGTGGCAGAGTGTCTGGGGGTAGGTGGATGTGTGAGGCAGTGGGTGTTGGTAAAGACATCCAGAGGGGGGTATATGGGTGTGGGGGTGGAGCTGTGCATGTGGGTCTGCTAAGGAACATGTGTGTCTTTTGGATGGTGGGTGGCTATGTGTCCGTGAGATCAGCCCCCTCTTCCTCAGCCTATAAGGAATGAAGAATCAGGTCTGGGCTATATCAAAGCTAGGTCCCCTGGCCAGTTCTGCAAACATTGATTGTAACATCAAATCTCCCCCTGTGAGGGGACCTGGAAGCAGGGGAAGGGGCCTTGTTTGTTCAGCTGGTTTCCTGTTGTGCAATTTCATTAATAAGCCTCAAGCCCACAGACAGGGAGTCACTCTGGGGCCAGGCCCCTCAGATAGTTAACAAGCCTCAGACAATTAACTTGGATCCTGTGGGGACTGGAGACACCTAAAAGAGGAAGAAAATATGGCACAAGGCATTTGGGAAACTGATCACTTCCCAAAGTCTTGACCAGTGGGACCTACAGGGCCTCAACACCCCTCTCCCCCTGCCCAGTTAGACAACTCAGCTGACTTTCCAGCCGGCTTCTCATATATATCCTCCTCCCCAGCTGCAGAATACCTGGATGACGTCCCAACTGTGGGCAGCCTTTCTTTTCTTAGCCCTTATTCACTCCTGCCCCATGGCTCAGCACCTCCAAGCCAAGAGAACAATGACCCAGTCCCTCTCCCCAGCTTGAACAAATCCTGAAGTGTGGCTGATACCTTGGGAGTGCAGGAAGGGGGTGGAGGAAAGAGAGATCCAGGGTACTGGGCTTATCACCTCAGTGCCTTGTCAACTTTGTGCCCTTTCTCTGGCTGTGCCCCAGGCCTGGGACTCTCTCTCCCCTCCCCTCTGTCCCCTGGCTTCTTTCAAGACCTAGCTCAGAGGCTACCTTCTGTGAGAAGTCTTTTCTGCAGTGCTCTGAGATTCCCTGAGATCACTTTCCATTGCCACTCGATTTTGTATGTATGATTTTTTTTCCATGTTGCCTCCCATTAGACTGTGAGCTCCTTGAGGGCAGGGCCTGTGTTTTTACCTTTCTTTACATCCCCAGCACTTAGCCCAGTTCCCGGCACATAGTAGGTGCTTAATAAATGTTTGTTGAGGCATCACAATCTCTTCATGCAGCGGGGGGCTAGAAGCAACTTGGAAAATCTTAGAAGAGCCATTGTTAAATTTTTAGTATGAGCATATACATGGCATGAACACAAATGCTACAAATCAGGGCTTGATTTATTGCTCTGTTGATTGACTAGACTTTTAAAGTATCATTAATAATTCAGATTAAACTTGACGAAAAATGCTTGTTGACTGACCGACATAGTGTGCAAAGATGTCTTGGCTACAGTTTATGATTTGAACTGAGATCTAAATCCAGCCCGTGGTCATAGAAGGTTTCCAGACCAGAGTTCCTTGGAGCTGCCTCTACCGTTAAAATCACTGGAGAATGGTTCTGAGCATCCCCAATAGCCCCTGCAGCAGGACAACAGGGCTCACCCCTACAACCCTTAAACTTGGGGTTCCACCTAAGGAGTAGTGACTTGGAAGAAAGATCCATTTGTCCTGCCGGGCCTGAGAGGAATGAACTTGGAACAAAGGGTGGGATTTTCAAAGAAGCAAATTTAGGCTTGATCTAAGAAAAAAAATCCCAGTTGTTAAAGGTGTTCACAAGTTCTGTGGGCTGCCTCAGGAGGAAGTGAGCTCCTCCCTCTTGGTGGAAGTCTTCAAGCCCAGGCTGGCTAGAGATGATAGAGAAGATTCTTGATCAGGTACAGCTGGGGAGTAATTGGCTTCTGAGATCATGTTGGACTGTGTGATTCTGTGACTCGTGTGAGCCAAGGGAAGAATGAGGATGTGGTGTGAAGTTTGCCAAACAAGACTTTAAAGACTAGAAGAGACAAGTTGGGGAAAATTGGGAAATAAAGTTGGTTGGGCAAGATGGGACCCAATTATAGAGGGCCTGAAAGCCAAGCACAGTTAGCTTAATTTCATGTTAAAAGCAATAGGGAGTCTCTGTAGGTTGTAGAGCAGGGGAATAACCTAACCACATTATTTTCCATAGGAAACAAGTTGTTCCCTGGAGAGATGAGCAGCAGAAATCACTTAACTTTTTTGTAGCTCCCAGGTAACTTGAGTTCAATGCCTTTTTTGCTAATAGCAGTTGGTCTCTTCCAGGTAACACCAACAGCATCTTTGCCCTGGACTACATCAGTGGAGCACTAACCCTCAATGGTGTGCTGGACCGGGAAAACCCTCTGTATAGCCATGGCTTCATCCTTACAGTGAAGGTAAGAGGAGCCACTCCCTAACCCCGGGGCAGGGGGGGGGGGTGTGCCATGGGAGTCCCCTTCTAAATCCAGGGCTGATCCACCCAGAAGGGTGGATCTTCTTGCTCCCTCCATTGGAAAAAGGAGAGAGAGCAGGGTATAGGGGAAGGAGGCCCAGGCTTTGAATCTGAACACCCATGTTCTCATTCCTGGACTGGCTATGTGACCAGGGATGGGACATTTCAGCTCTGGGAGCCTCAGTTTCCCCATATGTAAAATGTCGAGAATAATACTTGCACTCACGTGACAGTCATGGGGGAAGCACTTTGTAAGTCAACAGACTGAGCAAGCCCTTACTGTTCATGTCACCTCATTGCTCCTGATCTATGAAAGGAGGGAGCTGGGCAGGAGAACCTCAGAGGTTCTTGCTCTAAATCCAATGATCCTGTTCCCCACCCAGATGGAATTCGCACCCTGTCCCATCCAACTCACGTGAAGGACTCTTTGGTGGATTGGAGCTATATGGACTGGAGGTTTGGGTTCCTGAGAATTGAGTCCTTAAAAGACGGAGTCAGGCAGGCTAGGCCCAAATCCCGTCTCTCTCCCAGAATTACTGGATGGTTCAGGGCAAGTCAATGAGCCTTTTTTTAATGACCAGAATTTTGGTTTCATTGCTAGAAGGAATTCCTGGGTCAGAACTCCCTCTACCAAAGTAGTCTGTGCCTGAGATGCTTCTCTTAGTCATCTGAGGCACCCGGATATGAGACAAGGGATGCAGCCAGTGTGTGCCAGAGGTGGGAGGAGTCAGGGAGACCTAGTTCTGATCCTGCCTGAGATACTTAGCAGCTGTGTGACCCATTTGACAAGGGAGGGAGAAGACAAACATTAATTAAGCACCTGCTGTGTGCCTCACACTGTGCTAAGTGCTTTATTGATCCTCGGAACAACCCTGTGAGGTAGGTGCTATAATTATGCCCATTTTACAATTGAGGAAACTGAAGCAGAGTGATTAAGTGACTTGCTGAGGGTCCCACGTTAGTATGGGTCTGAGCTAGGATTTGAACTCAGGTCATCTTGACTCCAGGTTCTATCCATTTCACCATGAATACTCCAGCCCTCTCTTCTCTAGGCTATCCATTCCCAATTCTTTTGACCATACCTCATATGGCATGCTCCCAAAGCCCTCTGTTGTCATGGCTGCCCCAGCCTGGATCACCATCTGTCCTAAAAGTTGGTGCCTTGACACAGCGATGTGAGATCTGACCTACCTAGCAAGGGCTGCCTGCCTGCTCGCTCCTTGGCCTCTAGACCTTTCCTAGTGGTATCCAAGGTCAGATTAGCTAGGATTGGGCTGCCATATTGGACTGTTTGCTCAGATTCAATCCAAGTCAACAAATGGGCCTCAGACACCAACTAAGTGCCAGCACCATGCTAGGCATTGGCGATAACAAAGACAAAAACAACATACTTCCTACCCTCAGAGAGCCTGCTGTGCATTAAAACACTCCGATAGTTTTCCAGACAAAATGCTATCTACTTTGTCCCATTTCTGTCTCCGGACCCCTCTCAAGTCAGGTTGCACAGTGGCTAGAGTGCCAGGCCTAGGGTCAGGAAGACCTGGGTTCGAATCTCACCTCTGAAACCAACTAGCTGTGAGACCCTGGGAAAGTCATTAATCTCTGCCTCAGTTTCCTTATCTGTAGAATGGGGCTAATAATAGCACCTACCTTCCAGGGCTGTCATGAGGATCAAATGAGATAAGATTATAAAGTTCTTAGCACAGGGCCTGGTACATAGTAAGCACTGTATAAATGTTAGCTATTATTATTATTAATAACCTGTTACAAGGGGCTGAGGCACAAAGCAATCTGGGCAAGGAGGCATGAGCTAGCCAGAAGATGGGGGAGCAGAGTCTCCCAGGGCCCTTGGTGAGGAGAAGCGGTCAAGTGGAATGTCTAGCAGCCCAACCCCCTCCCCACTCCCCACCAATCCGTTCTCTGTTCACAACCTTCCTTTTAATTAAAATCAATATGGAGCTGAGTTTGTGGCTGGGAAACCCATTTAGGAGTATGGATCCAGCCCAGGCCACGGGGGTCCCAGGAGCTGGTGTGAGAGGGACCATTGATTGAGGAAAGAGGAAGGGGGGAGCAGCCCAAGTCAGGAAGCTCTGGGAGCAGGAAGTGACTGTATTCTAGCAGGTTGGATAGGACAACTGGCCAAATTACTACACTTAACCTCAGTCAACAAGGCCCTCTGCTAATAGCCAGCAGTCAATAAGACCTCTCCTCTCCGCTGCCCCTTTGTGCTCCTTCCTCTTCCATCAAGATGCCTTTACTATTTAACTCAACAAAGAAAGGAGTCTTTGGGTTGTTTGAGGGGGAGCAGAGGCTGAAGAGGAGACAGAGGTTTAAGAAGATAACACTATTGCAAAAAAAATCCTCTCTATACCCAGCCCTTCCCCAAAGGTCGATGGATATGGCTCTCTGCCCTACATCATACTGTTCTCCACTATTTTCGTTGCTCGGGGTCTAACTCTGCCTCCCACCCACTTCTTCCTGTCCTACAGCCTCTGAGACTATATGACAGGATTCTTTCATCACTCCCTGAATCCAGCACACCTCATGGTACTTAGCAGAGGATCTTGCTTATAGTAGACCTTTGATAAATACTTGTTGAATAGTGGCTTGCCAACAAGTCTGTGTCTCAGTTTCCCCAGCTGCCATTTTGTGAGGAGCCCCTTCCTTGATCCCAAAGGGGCCCTTATCCATGCTCTCTCCCTCTTCCTTCTCTCTTCCCTCCCTCCCTTCTTCCACATTCTTCCTATGTCTCCCCATAGCTAAAATGTAATTTCTCTGGCACTCAGGGCACAGAGCTGTATGATGACCGAACCCCATCAGATGCTTCCTGCATCACCACCTTCAACATCCTGGTCATCGATATCAACGACAATGCCCCTGAGTTCAACAGCTCCGAGTACAGTGTGGCCATCACTGAGCTGGCCCAAGTGGGCTTTGCTCTTCCCCTCTTCATCCAGGTGGTGGACAAGGATGAGGTGAGTCTTGTAGGGCAGATGCTACCCACCCCCCAAGACGTCCACATGCACCAGATTGCCTGGACCCTTTAACCACTGTTGTGTCGTGTGTGACCATGAGTGGGTTATTTGCCATCTTTGGGATTAAAGTTCCCCATAAATAAGAGAGGGGTGGTATTATGAAGATAAACACAACTTTCAGAGAAAAGACTATCTCTGAATTCCAAGGGTGTTATCATAACTGGACCATCTTCCCTACTGGAAGAACACAAAGTACAATGAAAAATAGGAGGCTTTTACATGCTTCTAAAGTTCTTTGGAAATGACGGGCAAACATTAAGAAGGCTCTGCTTGGTGTTAGAACCCTCCATCTGGGACCTAGCCCTTGTTTACTCCAGCTTCCCAGGACCCTGGGGTGGGGTTGGGAAGGTGGGAGTAGGAACAGACAGAGCCACCTTAGTTTGGTTCAGGCATCTTAAGAACAAGGCTGTTCCCAGCTCAGACTGTACATACTGTCCCCACTTTCCTTATCTTCAGGTTGAGGCTATGCGGGGTTGCTAGGTTCCCTCCCCCTGTCCTTGTTCCCTTTATCCCCTCCCGGGAGCCCATGCCTCACCTTCTGCCTGCATCTGGAGTTCCTTTGCAGCCATTGTTAATGGGACTTGTGGTTATTATCCCCACTCTTGGACCATTCCACTGAGAGAATCCATTAGATTTTCCAACCCTGAGGTGATGCTCTTCAATTACTTGTCTCGTGGGCTCCTGTGATTCTTGGCTGGCTTTTTCCCACTGCTCTCTCCTACCTGTGCCACCATCTTGCCCTCTACAGTAACTGATTATCAAGCCATCTCCCCCCAGTTCCTACCATTAACTCTTTCTTTCCACTCTAGGGGTTTATCCCCAAATAGCTTTATCCTCCATTCCTGCCTGCATTTCTCCAAACCAGACCTTGGTCCCACAGTAACAACAAATCCTGTGTAGGGACAGAAGAGAACTTTCCCCTGTCCCACCTCAAAGCCCCCAAGTAGGATGGGTAGTGTTGGGAACAACGGCATGGCCAAAGCCAGTGGGAACAGCTTTGGGATTTCCAAAATGTTAGTTTGGACAGTGTAGTTACTATCAAGTGGACCTACTTTGCATGAAAGACAAGGAAGTTACCTTTATAACCACCTCACTCTTGATAGCTATGGACTCAGATAACTCCAAATTGACCAGAGCCCAAAAAGGCCAAGGTGGCAAACTCACTCAGAGAATTTCACTGAATTTCATAAAATTCAGTTCCACAACCATTTATTAAGTGAGAACCCTGTTACTGGTCTGACTGTGCCATAAGTGCCTCCATCCTATGGGTCACAGATAAGCCAAGTGAGGGAGTGTAGATGGCTTGGCGCAAACTTATTCTCGCTATTAAAAAACTTCAAAGAACATGTGATGAGTTAATTACTAGACTTTGGTGCAAAATGCCACTGCTGGGCTACAGAGACTGCATAGAAAGATGAGGGGAAAGAGTCTTGCTTAGAAGAGACTAATAGACTGGCCCGCTAGCTGAGGCAGTTGTGTGACCCACAGCTATACCAGGAAAATTACTCATTCAATGACTTAATGAAGCTAAATGCCCTCTGAAGGGTCTTCTAGTTCTAGAACACAGAGTCAAGCACCCATTGGTTCTCAGGTCCTAGAATCACAGAATCTAGACCTCATCTACCCCAGAACAAGGATCTCCTTTACAAAGATCCAAACCTCTGTTTGCAGACCACAAGGGAGCCTGTCACCTTCCAAGGCTGC
Source organism: Dromiciops gliroides (assembly GCF_019393635.1). NCBI lineage: Eukaryota > Metazoa > Chordata > Mammalia > Microbiotheria > Microbiotheriidae > Dromiciops > Dromiciops gliroides. The sequence continues at coordinate 51,476,512 of NC_057862.1, forward strand.
CTTCCACTTTCTAAAACCAGTCTTTATGTATATAACAACTTATGTATATTATCTCATTTGACCTTCAGCCTCTGAGGTAGGTGCTATCATTCATTATCTGCATTTTACAGACTGAGGATGATAAAGGTCAAGTGACTTGTCCAGGGTCATACAGGTAGTAAGTATCTGAAGCCAAATTTGAACTTGGCTCTCCCTGACTCCAGGTTCTGAGTTCTATCTACTGTACCACTTGAGCTGGAAGGGATGACAGAGGCCACCTAGTCCAATGTTCTCATTATACAGATAAGCTGCAGTGAAGTAACTGGTCCAAGGTCACATGGGTAATAAGCATCCGAGATGGGATTGGAACCCAAATCCCAATTCCAGAGTTCTTTCCACTATGCCACACTGCTTCCTGGCTTCCTTTCCCAAGTCCATCCTCCCAGAAGAGCTAGATGCCCTTGGTCGAAGCCCCATGAGTAACTTTCCTCCCCCTCTTCTTCTCTACTGAGACTGAAGCACCAGCAGCTGGCAGGTGGAAGGACAGAGAGAGAGAGCCCAACCACAACCCATTCATATAATGTCGTAGTCATGATTCAAGAATCCCAAAGGAAAGTGTGCCCATAACCCATCTCTATGAGCCACTTTGGCCTTTTCCTTGGCAGAGAGCTAAGGGTCATGGCAAGCCAGTCTCTTTGCCTGCCCCTATCCTTAAGGCTTTCTCACCAGCAGTGCTAGGTTGGGGGGCCCACTGACCCTTTTCCCCTCTCCCTGGGATCTTAATTTTCTTGGGTGTGTTCTGTTTGGCCTCTTGGGCCTTCCCTGGGTCTGCTCTCTTGCCCCCTCCCGCCCCCCTGGGAACAGAATTGCTCACAGTCACATTCTTTCCCAGCTGAACCACAGGCAGTAAATGTTGTTCTGCTTGGGTGGGGTATGGATTATTGCTCTTCTTATTATTGTTTGCTTTAATCATCCTGAAAGCAACTGATGGCTAAACACAAAAATGGAGAGAGGCAAGGCTACCTGGTGGATAGAGCCTTGCTGAACGTATAGTCAAGAGGACCCAGCTTCAAATTTTTCCCCAGCTACTTAATGACCCTGTGAGCTGAGGCAACTTGCTTTGCCTGTGTGAGCCTCAATTTTCCTCATCTATAAAGTTTGTATTACTTAGTAACCCCTCCCTCACAGGGGCGGTATAAGGATTGATGGGATAATATGGGCAAAGTGCTTTGCAAACCTTGAAGCAGCCTGTGATAGTCTCTTCTGGATCTTGCAGATGCCCCAGGGGAAGAATCAGGAATGACCTGAGCAATAGAGTCAGAGCAGGTACGGGAGAGGGGCAGGAACGGGCAGAAAGATGAGGCCTTTGTTCTAAATATTTAGAATGGTTTCCCATTATCCATCATTTTATATTATCCATTGGCTGCTCTTTTCCATCGGGGTCTTAGAGAGTTGTCTGGGGCACTGAGAAGTTATTACATGGCACTGAAGCCCCTAAATGGATAAGTGCAGTCATGGCGATGGGCCATGCTGAATTTAAAGTCATGAAGACCTGATTTCAAACCCTGCCTCAGACTCTGCCTAGCTGTGTCTCCCTGGGCAAGTCACCTCACCTCTGTGGGCCTCTATTTCCTCATCTGTCAAATGAATGGGGTTGGAAGTATTGACCTCCAAGGTCCCTTCCAGGATCTGTCATTTGCTCAGGGTCTCAGAAAACAGCATGTGTCAGAGGCAGGACCGAACCCAAGTCCTCCTGACTCCAAGGCCCATTTTTTATCTGATGTAGTCTCTCTTCTTTCTTCATTGTCTCCTTTTCTCCATGCCTCTCAGTGGCATGTTTGCCACTATCCTTCAGAATAGCATTAGGAGGCAAGGCCAGTGGACTTGGATCATCTCCCCTCCATAGAGGACCAGAGCCAAGGTACCACGGCTGCCTCCACTCTGAGAATGGGAACCGTACCCCAAAGACCTGACCAACTTTTTGCTCTAGGTCCCAGGCTCCACAAAAGACTGTCTCTAAATCACCCTGGACAGCAGAGGGGCCTTGGCTCCTCCATGTAGCCAGGACAAGAGATTTCCCAGCCTCCCTCTCATTAGGAAGAGCTTCCCACCCCACCTAAGTTTCTCATAGTTTCTCTCTTTTTCCTTTTGTTTTTCCTTAATGAAGGCAGAAAACCCTGATTTTCTGACTAATAAACCTTTATAAACCCAAAGGCTCTTCTGAAGTTATCCTCAAGAGAAGAGAAATTGTCCTAGCACCCCGTGGTGCTGATAGAAATTCTACATCTTCTACTTCCAAAGGTCAGGACTTAACAGGGTTTGGGCGATAGGGAAAGTGTGATTAGTGTTTTAGCCACTGATCTTGGCATTCTGGAATAGTACATGCCAGTCTAATTCAGATACTCACCAAGACCAGACGACTCAGCAGCTCAGTGCTCAAGTATTTTTTTTGAATTTTTTAGAAGATAAAATTACATTTTAATAAAGGGAGAAGGGGAAAAGACACCCAAACACTGAATGTTCAGACATCCTCCAAGCTGGGGGGGGAAGGGGAGAGGGGGAAGGATGTTTCTATGGATTCTCCCACCCCACCCCACCCCCGTCAGTGCTAGGGTCTTAACCAGGTGTCCACCAACCCCTAAGGATTCCATGGATTCGTTTCAAAGGGCCCATGAACTTCAGTGGGAAAAAAGTCATTTTTATTTTCACTCACCTCTAAATGAAACTTAGCATTTCCCTTAATTATTTGAAAACACTATTCTGAGAAGGGACCAGAGACTTCACCAGATTGACTGCCAGGGGGATCCCTTATACAGATGGCACACAAAGGACTAAGAATCCTTTGTTTCATGAAGTGAAGACTGACCCAACATTCAGGAGCCCCAGAATTTAGTCTTGCTTCTGCCACTCACTAGCTGGGTGTATCTGTGTACATCATTTTTCCCTCTCCAGGACTCAGTTTATCCATCTAGAAAATTTTTTAAAATGCACTAGAATGAATCCTGAATCCTTTAGCTCTAACAATAGAGATAAAGTAGACATCATCCCCCCTCCATTTCTATTTCTATTCACTCCCCCTTGACCCTAATCCCCTGACATTCCTCCCTGTCCTGCAGCTCCCTCCCCAGGGTCACCCACACCACTACTGCCTTTCTCACATACAAGCAAGAGTAAAACTTCCCTAACTACCCTTTTCATCCCCCCTCAGGACCCTCTGCATAGTTCTTCTGCCAGCCCAGGAATGGCGCCTTTTATTCCTTTCTTAATACCTACTTCAAAAAGGCTCCAAGGTATGATGCTTTTCAGCAGTGTGCCATTTGTAAAAGCTGCTTGGAGGATGGACGATAAGGAGGAATCAGGGAAGCAGAGCAGTGAGCAGAGGGAAGATGGACCCCCCCCCCCAATACAAACATAAATGTAGGAATGAAGAAGGACTTAAAATGGAAGTGACCTGAGAGGTCATCGAGCCCAATCCCCACTTTTGCAAGTGAAAAAGTGAGGCTATGAGAGGGTCATCAAGTTGGCCAAGATCACACTGCCCAGAAAGAAGACTCAGAAGCTAAGCCCTGTCTCCATCTGGTTATGTTGTAGAAAATAATCGAAGGCCTGCACAAGCCTTTGAAAATAAGAACTCTTCTGGCTATTAGTTAAGAGTCAGTCCTATCCAGGAACAGGGCAATAGTCAGTCCTATCCATGTCCACGTTAGCTCCCTTGATAGAGTGTAATCCCTTGAAGGCAAGGACTGTTTCATTTCTGTCTTTGTATCTAGCATCCAACACAGTCCCTGGCACACTTAATAAATCCTTGTTGATTGAATGATTGATTGATTGATTGATTAGAACCCATGTTCTCCAGCTCAAGGATTCTAGGGCTTAGTCATGGAATTGGGCAGTAATGAGAAGTCATCCTGGAAGCTTCAGCCCACAGAGACAGTCTCTCCTTGCCTCTATTGTGACAGGGGAAAAAAGGACAGAGGAGGGCAGAAACAAAGGCTGGGGGGAGGGGAGCTTCTCTTCTCTCAATCCAGAGGTGAACAGAGACACATCTGGCAGAAGCTAATTCAGGACTATGGTGCTTCACGCTGAAGATGACACGATTCATTTGTTTGAGGGACAAAGGGAAACACACACACACACACACACACACACACACCAACAACAAAGAGAATTAGCCAGCTCCCCAGGGAGAGAGTGCACCAAAATCAATACAGAACCAGGAGTGGGGAAAATCCCAATCTAGGATCAGGGTAGTGTTTATTGCTATCCACCTGCTTCATTTTCTATTCCCTGAGTGCTCCTACCCTGTCAGATACCCACTGTATGCAACCTCATATTTATTTAAATTTATTTCTTTCTTTTGTTGTTTTCCACCATTGGCAATCTGTCTATCCAGATCTACTTTTTACATAGTGTGTCATAAAGGCTACAGACTGCCCCCGAAGCCTCATTTCCAGTGAAATCCAGGTGCCTCTTATAGACCCTCTCCACACACTCATACCTTTCTCAACCACATCCTATTCAGTCCTAGTTCCCATAACCAGGCAAACACCACCGCCCCCATCCCCCTGAGAAGAGCTTTAGCCGCAAAACATTGATATTGGCTAACATTCTAATAATTGAAACACTTGTCACTTCTTACCACCACCCATTGGTAGAAAAGGAGGAAAGAAGAGAACCAGAGAAAGCCAGCAATTTGCCCCAGAGTCATAACAGGATATAGGCAATTGTGCTAGGATTTGAATTCCCTTCCCTGTACTGTATCCTCCAGGGTGTTGCTTGATTGGGCCCTCAAGTCACAGTTGACTCCCCATTTTATTCTTTGAGACTTTAGTGGCCAATTGCTAATCCTAGTGAAATGAAGGGTATCCATACCATCTTCCCCATCAGTTCTCCCATCCCCCACTCAGAGAATGTCAGCTCATTTGCCCAAGAAAAGCTAAGGAGAAAGAGAATCCGACTGCAAATGGGGAAAACATCTACAATGAATTCAAAGACCCTAAACACACATACACACACACACACACACACACACACACACACACACACACGCTGGGTTTTTATCATTATTCAGTATTTTTAATTATCTGAACTATTCCTATTCCTCTGTTAATGAAAGTGATAAAAAGCATTCTGTGATATAGAGAAGAGCCTGGAGAAAAAGATGGAAAAGCATTCCAGTATCTTTGCCAAGAAAACCCCAGATGGGGTCACAAAGCATCAGACATGTGCCTGAAATGACTGAACAACATGCAGAAGAGTACAGTGGGGCCCGATGGAAAGTGGACTGGTCCTACCTACATTTAAATTCCCCCTCTGACACCTACCACTTCTACCCACCACCACCACTGTATCCCACCTCAACTCCTCCCTTTTTTGCAATAATAATAATAATAACAACAACAACAACAACAACTCCTTTTAAAAAACCAGACCTGTTAATCTCTTGGTGAAAAACCAGCATTGACCAGCACACATCACCACCTTCTTTCCAACCTGTAGTCTTAGAGAGGGCATTAGGAGGTTAATGGACCTGCCCAAAATCACACGGTCAGTATGTTCAAGAAATGGCACTAAAACCCAGATCTTCCTAATGTTACATGCAATGCGCTATCCATTAGGCAACACTGCCTCTTACTAATTTTGTGCATGGGTGGAGTGAGTCCTATAATTTCTTTGAGCCTCAGTTTTTTCATCTATAATATGAGGACAGCGATGTGACATAATGGAGAGAGTCCTGGGCTTGGAGTGAGCCAAGCCTGGTTTAAGTCCCACCTGTGACACGTTTTAGCTGTGTGGTCTGGGGCAAGTCCCTTAACCCTCTCTGAGGCTCAGACAATTCTTAAAGCCTGGAAGCCATAGATGGCTCATGATATATGTTGGTGCTCCAAGAATGAACTCTAATGCAAAATTAGTATGGGCATAACCCTAAGGTAGTGCCTTGTATACAGTAGACATTTAATAGATGTTTTTGAGTTGGAAGTGCGCTGAACCCATAAAGGGCCACAGACATGAGTTATTATTGTTGGCAAGTGATTGTCACTTGTGAGGCAGGCCTTCCTCAGGCTTTTGGCGTCAGCTGACATTTCCAGGGTCTCTGCCCCCCACCGCCGTTGGAGTGCCCAAGGATAGTGTGTAGACTTCAAAGGAAATTCCATCTCTGGAAGAGAAGCCAAGGACAGAACAACAAGCCAGCCAGTACTTTCCTCCCATTAATTTCTCCCCAGTTGCCTTCACTGAAGTTCTTATTATGACAATGATAGTTGTTATTATATTTTATCTGAGGCTGCTTCCTGTTGAGTTATTTCCTCCCTGCCAACCTAAGCTGCTCCCCTTCCCCCAAGGATTATGTGGTATCCTCTGTGGTATTTCAAACACCTCCTAATTTAGCCTTATCAGAAAGTTCAATTAGCAATGCTTTTTACACGAGGCCCCAAATCATTGGTTGAGGTAGGATGCCAGACATGCTTGGCAGCCATGGTGCCCACCTCTAGCTCTTATCTATTTCTTGTGCCCAGACCCCCTGGCTCCCCGTTCCTCAATTGTACTCCCTAGCCTTGTGGCACTGAGCCAACCTTAACCTGTTTGAATTAATATTTCCCAATGACTTCTGGAGATTTTTTCTCCTCCTTTTTGAGCTGCTGGAGAAATTTCTCCACTCACCACTCTGGTAGGTCCTGTCTATGGTGCTTTGGCCATCATCCTTTCTCATCAATGGATCTCCCCTACAGAATGGTGATAGGGTTAACACTGGCACCAATAGTTGCACAGGGTTGCTGGGAGAAAAGCACTTTACAAAATGTAAAGTGCTTTATAAATTGAGTTATTGCTGTTAGAGGGGCGAGAGGATGCTAATCATGCTTCTGTAGAGTCATCTAATTTAAAAGCAGAATGCCACCAAAAAAAATGAAGAAAGATCAGAATCATCCCAGATTAGAATCATTTCTTCTCTCTCTCAAATGCCACAGTACACACCTGGGAATGTGGATTTCCATTGAGCCATCCACATTTTCTAGTCTGACTCCTCTTGGGATGGCTTGATTCTTCCCCTTGGATGGGACGATCAATTTCACACAGAAAAGTCTTTGTTCCCCAAGCTGCAGACTGTCCCCCAATCTCAGCCGGTACCATTCAAAGTTGGCACAACGGAGAGTGGGGGTTGTTTAATGCAACCCATCCCCACTACTAGAATCATTCAAAGACTGTGTCTCCCTGGTGAGAGATTTCAGAGTACTAAATTTCGGTGGCACTTAGAATTCAGGATCCCAGCTCTGTCTCTGCCCAAGGCTGACCTGAGGGTCATAGAATCGCAGAATTTTTGAGATAGAAAAGAACTTAGAAATTATCTGGTCCAAAACCCCTTATTTTAAAGCTGAGGAGGCCGAGTTCCATAAGGCAGAGGGATCTGTGGCAAAGGGACAGATAATGACATCCAATTCTCCTGCCTCGCAATTGTCTTTCCCCTGTTCCAGGGGGTCTGAGCTTTATTTGTGTCATAGACCTTTTTAGCAATCTGGTGAAGCCTCTGGACCTCTTCTCAGAAGAATTTTTATAAACACATAAAATAAAATAAAAAGAATAACAAAGAAAAACAATTATATCAAGGTGCAATTATCAAAATAATTTTTTTTTTTGGTGAGGCAATTGGGGTTAAGTGACTTTCCCAGGGTCACACAGCTAGTAAGTGTTAAGTTTCTGAGGCCGGATTTGAACTCAGGTCCTCCTGACTCCAGGGCTGGTGTTTTTAAAAACAAATTCATGGACCCCTGGGTAAGAACCTCAGCTACATCTTGAGGCTTGCTCAGAAAGGCAACTGGTTATTCCAGCAGCAGATCCCCATTCTTATAACCTCCACAAAATCTCATACCCATACCTCATTCCTACTTCTTAGTTGCCCACCTAACCCATTATTGGGGTTTGTGGATTTCTGTACTCCTTCCAAACTTTTGCCCAGGGCAATTACCCAATTTGCCACCTCCTAGTTGCACCACTGCTGAGGATAAATGGGTGTCTTTGTATATCCTGCTGGAGTAGCTAAGCACTTCTCAGCTGGGAGTTATGCTTGTGTCTATCACCCTATCACCGTGATCATGGGCTGTGAAATACCCTAATCAGCAAATAACAGGAGTATACAGATCCCTGCTGGGACAGGTGGCAAGGGCAGGAAGGAGAATGCAATCATCTCTTCTCCCCAAGCCAACTTTTCTGCTGTCCCACTGCCCCGATCTGAAAGAAAGTGGGAAATTGTGGGTGGATGATGAGAAAGGGGACTAGAAGCCCTTTAATATTATACATATTCTAATGGCAGAAATAAAATACCCAGATGTGCAGTATTTTCTCCCAAATCTGCCCCCCTTGCCCATCATGAACAACATAAGGGAAAGCCTCATCTTTGGTATTCCCAATAGTTAACCTTGGAAATAAAAGCATTCAATAACTGTGTTGGTGTACCAAGGATACCCAACAAGGAAAATGTCCAAATAAACAAACCATTAGGTTGCAATGAAGAGTGCCCATACAAACACATTCTGCTAATTTGCTAGTTGTTGATGGGCTCTAGGATAGGTTAACACCTTCTTTTTCATAGCCATCAACTAATTCCACCCTAGGGACCAAGCCAATAATAATAGCAACTCAATTATACAAGCTTTTCCAGCTGATTTGGTCCTTACTACAACCCTATGACATAAGAATTCAGAATATTATTATCCCCATCTTACAGATGAGGCTCAGAGAGACTGAGTGATCTAGGGCTCCGATCTTATCCTTTTGCCTCCTAGATAGATACACTGCTCCAGTCCTTGCTAACTTCATTTCCTTCTTGGTTTTTGACATCTTCTCATGCACACATGCACATATAAATTATGTGTATATTCTACACATTCATAGACACTTTGGAAGGGTTAGAATGGTTGAACTGGGTGGTAGCTAGGGCTTCTAAGGGACATAGAAAATCAAACAGAATTGAACAGGTGAGCTTATCAACTCTGTGTGTCTGGAGTCATTAGCCCACCATATGCAGTTGCAGTGCCAGGAGCAGGTAGGTAGTAGCACTTAATGCTGCTTGGCTCCTTGTGGAGATCAGAAGAGTTGGGAACAGTCATGAGGCTGCCCAGAATCTTTTCCATCAGAAAGAGGGACATAGATCAAAGGAGCATAGACCTAGAGCTAAAAAAGATCTTGGCATTCACCTTGTCCAACCCCAGTCAATTTTACAGTTGAGGAAACCGAGGCAAGATAGGTTAAGTAACTTTCCCAAGGTGACACAGATGCAGTATTCAGATCTAAGGCCTCTGGCTCCAAATGCAGGTATCTTTTCACTGGACCACACATTTGCTAAATTTTTTCATCCTTCCAAGTTCCCCAGGGACATCTTTCACTTGGCATTTCAGCCCTGCCCTGGAGGGATGGGGGGGTCCCAGCAGCACCTTAGGTAAGACTGAAATTATTTGATTCAGAGCCCACCAATTGTCTCCTTTTTCCAGGCTGAACCAGCCTGCTCCAATAAGAGGGTCTTTTTCAGGGAGGGTGAATTGACACTGTTGATAGGAAAAAGGTATAGCAACTGGGAATACCAAGAGAATCAGGGGAGGGGGAGGAAGTGAGTGGGATGGGGAGTTCCATGCATCTTGATATCAAAATAAGTGCAAATTAAATGCAAATAATATTAAAATTAGAGCCTTATTTTAGGGTAGGCAGTCTTAACCTGGGGACTTTTTTTTTTTATTTTGTCAGGGCAATGAGGGTTAAGTGACTTGCCCAAGATCACACAGCTAGTGAGTGTCAAGTGTCTGAGGCTGGATTTGATCTCAGGTCCTCCTGAATCCAGGGCCGGTGTTTTATTCACTGTGCCACTTAGCTGCCCCTCTCTCTCAGGTTGGGGGCAGCTAGGTGGCGCAGTGGATAGAGCACCCACCCTGGATTCAGGAGGACCTGAGTTCAAATCCAGCCTCAGACACTTGACACTTACTATCTGTGTGACCCTGGGCAAGTCACTTAACCCCAATTGCCTCACCAAAAAAAAAAAGAGAGAGAGAGAGAGAGAGAGAGAGAGAAATATTGATAACAGTACTTCAATATAATTGGCTTCATTTATAGTCCTCTGTATTTCATTTCATGTATTTAGAACTATTCCCCCAAGCAGGAGCCCATAGGCTTCTCCAGATTACTTAATGCGGTCCACAAAACAACAAAAAAATGAGGAACTCCTGCTCTAGGGCCAATGGCACAGGCACTTTTAGAAGACACAGCTCTGTTTTCTCATTCATCTCCCTTCATCTTGGGTTCTAGTCCTAGATCCTGGAATCATAGACAGAGCTAAGAGGCTCATCCCGTCCAGGCCCCTCATTTTTCATATGAGGAATCTGAGGTCTGGAGAAGCAGCTTGTGCAAGGTCACAGAGATAGGAAGTGGCAGGGCTAGAATTTAAGACCATAGTCTCTGACTCCAAAGCTAACATTCTTTCCCTCTGTGCTGTGTCCCTCTCCTTTCCTCTTTCTTTCCTTGGCATTTATGTGCCTTAGGATGCCCAACTCTGGGTCAGTGATCTTCATGCCAGTGTCCAGGCTCTCTCTGGGTGGTCACTGGAACAGGCAGGACAGGGCAGTAGAATCCACATTTAACCTGGAAGTCTGGAGACCAGAGACCTCACATCCCTCATGGCTTCCTACAGACCACAGTTGAAGTTGAGGACCAGAGAGGGCAAGAAGTCTGCCAGAGATCATGCAGTAAATCCATGGGAAAACCTTAAAAAGGACCCAAGACTCCTGATTCATATTGTCGTTGTTCTTCTTGTTATTGTTCAGTCATTTCCAACTCTTTGTGCTCCCATTTGGGGTTTTCTTGGCAAAGACACTAGGCTAGTTCGCCATTTCCTTCTCCAGATCATTGACTTGCCCAGGGTCACACAGTTAGATTTGAACTCAAACCTTCCTGACTACAGGCCCAGTTCTTTACCCACTATGCCACCTAACTGCCCTCTGGGCCTATCCCCAGCTCTGTTATGTTTTTCTGTTTCTCCAAGAAGGTGATACAAGGGGAGGGTGCTCCCAGCTCCCTCCCCACCACCCAGAGGTTTAGCTGAGATGAGCCCACCAGCGTTCCTAAAGAGGTTTGGAGTCCAGAGGAGAAAGTCCCCAGCTGAATGCAAAGTAGTGTGATTAGTGGATGGCAATTCCCCCCTTCTGATTTCCATAAGGCGTTTAGATTTCTTTGCTTTGCTACACATTCCCCTCTCTGTGGGAACAGGGAAATAGTTTTAGCATGGTAAATGGAGAGGGGCAGGCTATATGGGAACCAGAAATTCTTGACTCCATCTCTCTCTCTTTTTCCACTTTCCTGCCACACTCCAGCATCCACTTGCGGGAGGGGGGGGGGGAGGGTGTGCAGATGACGGGAGGGCTGAAGGTCACCTAGCCCAGCTGGACAGCTCCTCATTGGCCAAGGCAGGGCTTACTTTTCTGGGTTCTTTCAGAAGCTGGCCAGCACCCTCAGGGAAACACAGAGGAAGGGCAGAGCCTAGTATTATTTGCTGTGAGGAGACTCAGAGGGAATAGCAAATTTGGTGCCTGCCCTCTACAAGCCATTACTGTACCTGGCATGGGCAGAGCAGGATATCAAGGGGACCTGCTAAGCAGAGCTTGATACCAGTAATCAGACCTAAATAGCCACCCTCCGTGTGGGAATGTGATGCCCCTGACAAAGATGATCACCGGGTCTACATGATAGAAAAAAAGTTTGAGAAATGTCCTCTGGGTTACACCCACAGGCACTATCGACAGAGCCTGGAGGTGGGGGAGTGTCTGCTCCTGCAATTTCATTAGCCCAAAGCTCAGGGACAACTGGCCCATTTCTAGCCATGCTGGGCTGTGCCATGCTGCCAATCCCCACCCATCTAACAAAGCCACAGGGTTTTACACCGGCCTCCAGTGAATCCGGTGGCTCTAGACTCAGATCCCAGTGTAGCTTGTGCTGCTCCTTCCACTGGTTAGAACGCTGAGATAATGAAGCTTAGGTCCTAAGTTCAATCCGTCTGAGTGAGGGGACATTTCACCTTGCCACAGACTGCATCCCAAAACCTATTCCTCCAATTGCTTGTCATTGGTTGCAGGCAGACCATCTCCAATTGTCCTGATCTATACCTGGCCACTGGACCCAGATGGCTCTGGAGGAGAGAGTGATGTTGGTGACTTTGCACAGCCCTCCCTCACCTAAATCCAATTCACTACAAGTCATGACATCACCTCCGCAATGTCATGGTCCTCTTAGACAAAAGAGCAAACCTTTACAAGGAGGTGCTGGTTAGGGCGTCTGGACATTGCAGTGACACCCCTTCAACGACCTGAGAAATACTTCAAAGTTTACAAGATGATGTATAGCCTAGTAAAAGAATACTGGACTCGGGGCAGCTAGGTGGCGCAGTGGATAAAGCATTGGCCTTGGATTCAGGAGGACCTGAGTTCAAATCAAGCCCCAGACCCTTGACACTTACTAGTTGTGTGACCCTGGGCAAGTCACTTAACCCCAATTGCCTCACCAAAAAAAAAAAAAGAAAGAATACTGGACTCAAAATCAGGAGAGACAGGTTCAAACATTGCATCTGATATTTATTAGCAATGTGACCTTAGGCAAATCACTTAATCATTCTTTGTCTCAGTTTCTTCATCTTCAAAATGGGTATGATAACATCTATAGTATATGTCTTGGGGCAGCTAGGTGATACAGTGGATAAAGCATTGGTCTTGGACTCAGGAGGACCTGAGTTAAAATCTGACCTCAGACACTTATTAGCTGTGTGACCCTGGACAAGTCACCTAACCCCAATTGCCTTAAAACATCTGGGGACATCTCCAGTCATCCTGATATAGATCTTGCTACTTGACCCAGATGGTTCTGGAGGAGAGAGTGAGGTTGGTGACTTTGCACAGCCTTCCCTCCCTTAAATCCAATTCACAGCAAGTTAGGACATCACCCCCAAGGCCACAGATAGTCCTCTTCAAGAATGAATGAAGGACAAAAAACAACAACAAAAGAGGATAATAATTACCTCATATTATCTAACATTTATATAGCACCTACTATGTGCCAAGCACTATGTAAGTGCTTCACAGGGATGACCCCATTTTATCTTCAAAACCTCCTGGGATGTGGGTGCTATTAGTATCCCCTTTTTACAGATGAGGAAACAGGCAAAAGGAGGTTTTGTGACTTGCCCAGGATCACACAGCTAGTGTCAGAAGTGGAATCTGAACTCAGGTCTTCCTGATTCACCACCTTGGGCAGAGAAACAGTATCATCTGTGATATGAAGGACAGAATGTGTTCTTAAGTACAGAGGATCAGGGTAATTGAAGGAGAAGCCATTTCCCTCTGGGCATCAGTTTTCTCATCTGTAAAATGGGAGATTGTATTAGGTCCCTCTGTGGTCTCTGAGATCCCTTCTCTTTCTAAAGTCTATGGTTCCCCGTTACTCATTGGTAGAATGAGAAATCCTTCCCTTCATCTCTAGCATTTCCTGACCAGCCCTGGAGACGGCTCTTTCCCAGCCTCATAGAGAGAGGGTGACTCATGGTGGGTCACTCAAGGGCAGTCAAGCAGGAAAGCAGGTGACTGGACAGGCTGGGGGCAAAGTCTACTGAATAGAGGCTTTGGGGAGGGGGGCCCAGAGACGTCATTTTGACTGCTGTAAGCGATATATAACGGGTGTTCACATGCTCTGGGGAAGGTCCGAGGAACGATCCCCAGGGTGAGTTCAGAATCTTCTGGTGTAACAGCGAGAGACAAGGGCACCTGGGAGTGAAGACTTAGCCAGAGTCTTGATTTGCCTAATTCTCGCGGGAGCTGGAGGCATTTGGCTATACATAAGCAAATAGGATTCATAAATCAGAGAAATTGAGAGCTGAAAGACACCCCATTGTCTAGTCACAGGTCAGAGGATTCGGAGCTAGCTGGGGGTGGGACGGGGGTGGGGGACGTGGACGGGGACTTAGAGATCACTCAATCCCCCTCCCCCACCCTTGTCTTTTTGCAGATGAGGAAACAGGCCCAGAGGGAGGTTTGCTGGGGTCACAGCTCTCTAGGGGCAGTTTTGTGATGGACTCAAAGTCATATCTTCTGACTACGGAACTTTCCAAGAAAAATAGCCCCATTTGTGTAAGACATTCCGCTTGGCTGAGCACTTTGCATACGTTGCCTCATTTAATCCCCACAACGACCCTGCTAGAGGTATCGTCCATTCCATTTGGCAGAGGAGGAAACTGAGGCTCCGGCAAGATTTGCTTCAGAACCCGCAGACTTCTGAGGTGGAATGCCTTAAACCCCAGAGCTTATTACACCCCCTACACACATACACACACTGCCTCCATCCAAACTGCCCGTTTCACCAAGGACGACACCAGGACCCGGAGAGCTCTAGGGGTCTATTTGCTATCACACAACTAGGGACAGCACACGGACTAGGAAGCAAGACTCCGGATTTCTTTGTTTTCACCAGAAAAAAAATACAAATCAAATCCCGGGCTACTTGCGTATGCATATTCTAAATGCATTTCCCCAGAGGCCCGAGGGCCCCAAAGTGCTCGGGCAGGTGTCCCTGCAGCACCTGCCCGCCCTCTTCCCTGCTCTATATCCAGCCCACGTTGGACATATAATACGCACACATACACAGGACGAAATTGACGGCTCTCCAGTATTCTTTCCCAAAAGTGCCAGCTGCCAATCGGATTGAATTAGATTTCACAGGGGTTTTTGCAATACATGGAATTCACCAGCAAATTACTCTTAAAGAGGGAAAATCAATCATTTGGAGCAGAGATAAGCTGAAGGCAAGGCAGCCTCGGATTGATCCCGTCTGTGCAGGCGTGTGCGGAATTCTACAGATAACCTGGGGAGAAGAGGAAGGGAGGGGGGAAGGGAGAAAAAAAGACAGGCAAGCAGTCAGGAGAGAGAAGTTAGAAGGGTGGAGGGAGGGAGGGAGCTCACACAAGGACAGAGAGAAGAGAGAGAGAGAGCTCACAAGGGCAAAGGAAACTGGAAAAGGGGGGTTCGTATAAGAATACAGTTTTATACCAGGAAAGGAAATTAGAGGTTACCTATACAACCCCCTTATTTTCCAGATGAAACCCCCACGGTTAAGAGACTTGTCCAAGGTAACTCAAGTAGTATGAAGCAGAACGAAGGTAGGAATCCAGGTCCTCTGACGCTGAAGTCAGCGCTCTTTGCCCGATACCAGAAGCGAAAAGAAAGGAACGACTGAAGCGATAGGCTGAAGGAAAGAGACGCTCATGAGAGAATGTGAGAGCTAAAAGGCACCTTAGGGACCATCTGGTCCAACGACCTTGTTTTACAGATGAGGAAACTGGTGTCTCAAGAAGGGAAGAGAGTAAGGGGCAGCTAGGTGTCGCAGTGGTTAGAGCACCGGCCCTGGATTCAGGAGGACCTGAGTTCAAAATCCGGCCTCAGACACTTAACACTTACTAGCTGTGTGACCCTGGGCAAGTCACTTAACCCCAATTGCCTCACTTAAAAAAAAAAAAGGAAGAGACTGACTGAGAAACACATAAGGACTTTTGGGCAGCGATGGGGGTAAAGCCCTGTTTGCTTGCCTCCCAGATCAGGATTTTGTTCCCTGTGCCACAGGGGAAAGAAAGGATGCCTATTTAAAAAAAATAGGAAGACCAAGGGATGAGCTTTTCGTGCAAAGAAATGAAGGAGGAGGAGGAGGAGGAGGAGAAAGTATGTTGGGCTCTGTGGAGATTTTAGAAGAGTATGCAATGGGAAGGCTACTGATAATAACAAGAAGAAGCACTTATATAGCTCTTTAAGGTTTGCAAAGTGCTTTACATGTTATCTCATTTGATCCTCACAATAAGCCTATGAGATAGGTGCTACTATTTTCCCTATTTTGCAGAAGAAGAAATTAAGGGTGAGGGGTTGAGTGACTTGTCCAGGGTCATACAGCCTAGTAAATGTCTGAGGCAAGATTTTAACTCAGGGCTTCCTGACTCCAACGATGGTGTTCTTATCCACTCTACCACCTGGGTGCCTACTTCCCCCAACATTTTCTAAGACCCGGGAGTGATTGGCTTTGGTCTAGGAGGATTGAAAGGTGGAGACAGGAGGGAGGATATATGAGAACCCTTGGATATCCCTTCCCATTCCCAGCTTGGTCCCTTGACAGAGTAAAGAGTACCCAGCAAAGGTAGGGAGCCCAGTTCCAGCAAGAACAGCCATGAAAGAGCTGCTTCTGAAATCTCGGCATCTCATTACCACCCAGTGCCACCCAATGCCCTTTGGGTATCTGTAATTGTTAGGAAATATTGCCTTCCATGGAGCCAAAAGTCTGCCCCTCTATCCCCTTGTTCCTAGTTTGGAGAGGAGAGATGGCCAGGGCGGGGGAGCAGGAAAAGAACAGAAGACTCTCAACTTCTCCCCAAAGTGTAGTGAAACTGAAGGTGGGGGACACCTCCCTAACCCTAGCTACTGTGGATGTCTGCTTGTCTTAATTAAGTGAAGCAATGGATGATGGAATGATAAAGAACACAGCATGGGGGGAGTTTGATTTTCTGTCACTCAGTAGCATAGATAAAACAGGGACCACAGGAAAGCAGGGGAAAAACATTCCTTCATAGTTCACCGGGAGCCAGGAGCTATTGGGGGTGACCTGTCCCCTAATCTTGCCAATTATTAAGGCCAAGGACTCTCCCACTAAACCACAGCTAAGTCATTGATCCCTTTGGTGAACATTCGAAAAAGCCACTACCATCTCTCTCCCTTTTATTCTCACTGCTACCCCTCCCTCTGCCACACACACCTCTAATATAGTGGAAATTAAGATTCAGGTACTTGGTCACTGGCCATTTGAGAGCATTGTGAAGATACATTTAGCTGTCCTTTCTCCAACCCTTGGGCATATGCAATAGCCCCAGAGAGAATATCTCCTAATAGGAAATCTCCTAGAATTTCCTCTTTTGATGGAAATATGCTATTGGCTTTGACTCACCAGGGATGCCACTAAGTCAGAGGCAAGTCTCTGCAGAGTTCAGACAATGGGGAGCAGTGCACACAGTCTACAGAATAAAGGATAGAGATGGTGCCTATCTTTGTGGATCTTCCAGGTTGAGAGGGGAAGGGAAGCAAGGCTCATGAGATCAACACCGTAGAGCTGGGAGGGACCTCAGAGCTCATTGAGTCCAGGGGCCCTTAACCTGGGGTGCATGAACTTGGCTTTGGGGGTCTTTGACTTGCCCAAGATCACAAAGCTAGCAAGAAAATGAACCAGGAGTAAAATCCAGGTCTTCTGCCTCCAGATCCAATGGTTTCTTCCCTACCGCCACGCTAGTTCTCCCTCGAAGCACATAAATACCATAATTATCAGATTGGATGTTAGGGATGACCTGTTTAGGGATAGTGGTACTGGCTGGACAGTGGACAGAAGAGAGGGATGTGTCTAAGGGTTGTCCCAGGAGGTTCCTAACACAGAATGTGCACAAAGTAGAGACTAGAGCCCATTGACCAGGAATATTGGAAGAGCTGGAATGTATCAGTCAAGGGGATAGAGCAGATGACCTTTTGGGTCCCTTCTAACTCTGCAGTTCTTCGATTTCTGAAGGAGATGGTCCTGAGCTTTTGGGCAGAAAGGTGACCAAGTGACAAGGGCAGAAGGAAAGGGGATAACGACTGAGCTCTTCTCTGGCTTCCATCCTGGCTCAGCCTCACTCACCGAATTATCTTGCATAGGGAGATGCCCTGGGAGAGAACCTGGCTTTTCCCTGGGAAGGAAGGTGTAACTAATAGTGGTCTCAACTCCCCTTGCCCCCACCAAACACACTTCCCCACAATCTGGTCTCCTGGGAACAGATCTAGGGAATCTTCAGGGCTGGCTCCCTGGATGAATATTTTATTTCTCTCTCTCTCTCTCTCTCTCTCTCTCTCTCTCTCTCTCTCTCTCTCTCTCTCTCTCTCTCTCTCTCTCTGGAATAATTTATGAAATGAGGGAAATGAAGGCCTAGAAAGGACCCCTTGTTTCCTCTTCCCCTACCACTTCTACCCAAATAAGTTGGACTTTTAAAACCCTATCCAAAGACAGAAGAGAAAACCTGCCCAGGCAGACCAGGATAGGTGAGAACTGGTGGGCGCAGGGGGAAGGATGGGAAAGAAAGGCCTTGGAAATAGACCGCTCCCATTCTTAATGCCATCAAGCCCAGTACTCCCCTCTTGTTGCAGGATCAGGGAGGTAGGAATAAAGACTGTATGGGGGTGGGGGGGATAGAGAAGTTGAAAGTTGCAAGCCAGCCCCTTCTGGCAGGCAGCTGATAACGGGGGACATGGGAGGATTGGCGTTCTGCCCTCCGCGGGGGGCACAAAGGCTTCAGTAACCAGGAGCAAAGCGAACCGCATGGGAGCAGGAATCATCAGGGGGAGAATTACTTTATGTGCTGAGCTCCCACCCCTCCCCCCTCCTTCTCCTAAATAAATAAATAAATAAACCTGAGCCATCTCAGCCAGCCTCCCCATGGGTAGATGGGGCCCAGCTCCCCCCTCCATGACACGTGGGGAGGTGCAGCCGCTGGTAATTGGGGATGGCAGCTATCAGCAGCCCGATCAGATTTCCCAGCTGGAAAGGAATTTAATCCACCAGGCTCCTCTTGGCACATGCTGGGGTTCCTTTTGATGTTCCTCTCTATCATGCTTCCTGACAAAATAGCCCCTCGATAACTCTTCGAGGACCCCCCACCACCCACACCAACCCACAAGAAACTGCCTGTGGCAGGCAGCCCAGGAACATGCCAGGTGGGGGACTCAGAGACAAGCCAGTGACCCCTCTCTGGGCCATCCTTTGAGGGGATGGGGGTAGACAGGCACTTTCAGTCAATATAGGCTGTTTTTTCCTCCACATGCCTTTGAGGCAACAGGGCCCTAGTCACTGTTCTCAACTTGTCTGGGCCTCTCTCACACAATCTGTAAAGTGGGAGCACAATCCTCACATGCCTCTCTGCTTCACAAATAGCATCTCCTTCCTTCCCACAATTTCTGGCTACCACCTCTATTCAGAGGATTCCCGGCACCATCATCCCAGTTTCCCTGGTTTAGCCCCATGGTCATTTTTTGGACTCCTTCCCAGTTTCCCCTTCACTTTTTGAGTTTGTGTGTGTGTATGTGGTTTTGTTGTTGTTGTGGGGAGGGTTGTTTGTTTGTTTGTTTTTGCAGGGCAATGAGGGTTAAGTGATTTGCCCAGGGTCACACAGCTAGAAAGTGTCAAGTGTCTGAAGCCGGATTTGAACTCAGGTCCTCCTGAATCCAGGGCCAGTGCTCTATCCACTGCACCACCTAGCTGCCCCTTTCCCTTCACTTTTGATCAATTAAGTCTTTGTACTTAGTTCTCTTAATTTTCCTTATGATTCTCTCTCTCTCTCTCTCTCTCTCTCTCTCTCTCTCTCTCTCTCTCTCTCTCTCTCTCTCTCTTTTTCTCTCTCTCTCTTTGCATTTCCATAACAACCTGCACCCCAGACCTTTGTCACTTCCCACCCGGAGGCTCCAAGCTGGTGACTCTGTCTTGGGTCAGAGCCTAGAGAAGGTATCTGTGTACCATGAGAAAGGTTTGAAAATGTTGGGG
The DNA here is from genome assembly GCF_019393635.1 of Dromiciops gliroides. NCBI lineage: Eukaryota > Metazoa > Chordata > Mammalia > Microbiotheria > Microbiotheriidae > Dromiciops > Dromiciops gliroides. Next base: position 51,496,099 of record NC_057862.1, read on the forward strand.
GGGTCTCCCCACTTCCCACATTTGAAATGTGTCACTGACCACAGTAACCCATGTAATCAGCAGCATTTCATCTCTCTCTACCAGAATCTCTCCCTCACCCCTTAATAGACAATCTTCACCAGTAATGATCATAAAACTAGCCTCGATATAGCTTTAAGAATCTAAAAGTATTTTCTAATAGCATCTTATTTGATACTCACAACAGCCCTGGGAGGCAGGTGTTATGTTTTACAGATGAGGAATCTGAGACAGGCAGAATTAAGTGACCTGCCCAGGGTCACCACAGCTTGGAAGTATCTGAGGCTGGGTTTGAATTCAGATTCTCCTAACTTCAGGTTCATTGTTCTATCTGCTATACCCTCTAGATGCTATGGCCAAAAAAAAAATCATACAATGACATTCTATCTTCTGGTCATGAACATCTCTGAGTGTTGGACTTGGAGTCAGAAAGACTTGAGTTCAGATTGTGCCTCAGACCTTAGCTAGGTGACCTTGGGCAAGTCACCATAACCTCTGCTTCAGATTCCTCCCTTGTAAAATGGAGCTAATATAGGTCCCTTGTTCACAGGATTGTTGTTTGAGCCAAATGATGCCAAGGACTTAGCACGATGCCTGGCACACAGTAGATCTAAAAAATAATACCAGCTCCTGTTTTGCCAGGGCTGCAGTCCACCATCAGGCCCACAGTAGAAGCCTCTCCAGCTTGAAGCACCTGCCTGAGCCTCATTGCCCAGTAGCGTGGCCTCTGCAGACTCGGGGTCACCTCCATACCCGCGAAGGGAGGAGGAGGAGGAAGAGGAACTCAACCTTTCCAAAGTCCCGTTTTTTAGATGTTATTTCTTTGATCCTCACTGCGAGGTAAAGAGCTCAACAAGATAACAAATGGCCGGCCCTGCTCACCTGAAGCTCTGCATGATTCCGTACATAAGCAAATACAAAGAATGTCAAAGTAATACAAAGTCATTTAAGGAGGGAGAGGGCACGAACAGCGGCAAGGAGGGGGGTTGGGGGGGGCGGCGCTACGCTGTGCATTGAAGGAAACCAGGGATTTCTGGTAAGGGGGAACGTAGTTGTCTCTCAAGACAATCGGTGCTGGAACACCGCACGTGAACAAACTCTAGCACAGGCCGACATGACCCGAATGGAGTGTATGGAGGAGGATATTGGGGAGTAAGACTAGAAAGTAGGTGGAAGAAGCTAGATTGTGGAGGTCTTACGATAGCAAGCAAGAAAGAAGTGGCCGCCCTGAGCTCTTTCCTGTTGTATACATCTGGGGACCCAAGGGGAAGAAGCTCCAAGCGGATCTGTAGCCAGGAGGAAAGAAGCCCTTTGTAGAGAGGCGGGGCGGGGCTAGGGCATTGGCTTCATAGAATCCGTGTTGCCTAATCAACAGGTTTTTATGTATTAGGCATTTGCTATGTGCCAGGCACTGTGCTAGGAGACAAAGATGAAACAGTCCCCGCCTCCAGAGTGCTCAGACAGGCCCCACCGGGCCACCCCTCCGTGGACTGCCCCCCTACCAATGCCGATGCCTTGTGGCTCAGCCCAGACGATCGCTTGCCAGACTGCTGTTTGCTCATTTCACCTCGGCATCTTTGCTCAGACTGTTCCCTACACCTGGACCCCTTTCTCTGCTAATCTGTCTGTGGTCTTCCTTTTCTCTCACGCCCAGATCAACACTCATCCCATCCGGGAAAGCCACTACTTAATCCTACCCAATTGTTTGATCTTGGTTTGCGCTGGGCTAATTTGCATGTTATTAACATGGCAGTCATAAGTATTCTTCTTTCATTGCTTGGATTTATGGACCCAATTCCCTAATCCAATAGCCTGCCTTCCTTCTTCCCTCCCTTCCTCCCTTCTTCCCTCCCTCCCTCCCTCCCTTCCTTCCTTTCTCCATTCCCTCCTTCCTTTTCTTCTTTTCTTCTTTCATTCTTTCTTTCTCTTCCTCCTCTCCTTTCCTCTTCTTCCTTCCTTTTTTCCTTTCCTTCCTTCCCTTTTTATTTTCTTCTTTCTTTCTCCTTCCTCCTTTCCTTTATTTCTTTTCTTCCTTTCCTTCTTTCTTTTTTCTATTCTTTATTTCCCTTTCTTCCTTTTCTTTTCTCCTTTTCTTCTTTCCTTCTTTTCCTTCCTTTCCTTCTTTCTCTTTTTCCCTTCTTTTCTTTCCTTCCTTTTTCTTTCTTTCCTTCTTCCTTTTTTCTTTTCCTTCATTTCTTCTCTTTCCCTTCCTCCCTTGCTTCTTGCTTTTTTCTTCCTTCCTTTCTTTTCTTCTTCCTTCTTTTGCTTTTCTTCCTTCCTTCTATCTCCTTTATTCCTTCTTTTCTTTTCTTCTACCTCCCTTTCTTTCTTTTCCTCTTTCTTTATTTCTTTTTATCTTCCTGTTCTTTTTCTTTCTTTTTCCTTCTTTCATTCTCTATCCTTTCAGCCACTAGGGTAGGCCTTCAGTTTAAATTCTGCCTCAGACGCTTCATACCAGGCAACCCTGAGTAAATCCCTTTCCTCCTCTGTGCCTCAGTTTCTTCATCTGTAAAATGAGAGAATAATACCAGCATTATCACCATTGTAACCTTATGCAGTTATTGAGAGGCTCAAGTTAGACTTTTTTTGCAAAGTCAAAAAAAAAAAAAGCACAGGATGTCAATTATCATTATTGTTATTGGAGTCATACTGTGAAGGGTTTTTTTGTTTGTTTTGGTTTTTTGGGGGGGGTTTGTTTGTTTGTTTTGGTTTGGTTTTTTGTGGGGCAATGGGAGTTAAGTGACTTGCCCAGGGTCACACAGCTAGTAAGTGTCAAGTGTCTGAGGCCAAATTTGAACTCAGGTACTCCTGAATCCAGGGCTGGTGCTTTATCCACTACACCACCTAGCTGCCCCCGTGTGAAGGGTTTTAAATGCCAGGCTGAAAAGTTGATATTTTATCTTAGAGGCAACATGAAGTACCACAAGTAAGGAAGGGACATAGTCATACATGTGCTTTGGGAAATTTTATTTTAGCAGCTGTGGAGAAAGTAGATTTAATAGAAGATAGACTAGGGGGCAGCTAGGTGGTGCAGTGGATAAAGCACCAGCCCTGGATTCAGGAGGACCTGAGTTCAAATCTGGCCTCAGACACTTGACTAGCTGTGTGACCCTGGGCAAGTCACTTAACCCTCATTGCCCCACCAAAAAAAAAAATAGGAGGTAGACTAGAAACAGGAAGAATAATTAAGAGGATGTTGAAATAATCCAGGAAAGAGGTGACAAAGGCCTGACCGAGAAGGGTAGTAGCCATGTAATAGAGAGAAGAGATGTGGTGGAAGCAGAGCCAACAAGACTTGGCAGCTGATTGAATGTTGTAGGAGAGGGAAGAGCCATTAAAGTCCCCAAACTTTGGACTGGAGTAATAGAAAGGACAGTGAAGCTATCAAGAGAAATGGCAGAGTTTAAAGGAAAGAGGGGTTGGGTGAGAAGAGACCCAATTCTGCTTTGGATGTGTTGAATTTGGGATGTCAACAAGATATCCAGGTGAAAATGTGTGCTTTGTATTCTTAGGTAATATGGAGAAATAAAGAGCTGGATAGACAGATTTTTGTAGATCTTAATTCAGCCTGTGTGAACAGTTGAAATCATCAAGGCAAAGAGTAGAAGGCCAAAAGAGGACCTAATACAGTGCTTAGGACACCCATTCTTAGAGAGCGGGAGATGGATGGTGATTCAACAAAGGAGACTAAGAGAAGTCAGATAGGAAGTAGAAGAACCAGAAGACAAAGGGAAACGGCCTAGAACTCGGGGAAGAAGAGAACGTTCCAGAGGAGGCTGTAGCTGACTAGAGTCAAAGCAATAGAGAGGTCAAAATGAAGATGGGGAAGAAGCCATTGGATATAATAGTTTGTGAGTTTTAAAATTGGATACTGAGCATTAACCTCCCCTTCCTAACCTTTTCCTTAATTTATCTCCCAGACTAGTAAATGGAAGAAACCTCTGGTCTATAGTTAGAGCTTTTATTGTGTGGTAGTTACCAGGTGATGTTGATTAGAGGGATAGGAAAGTAGAAATACAAAACAAATAGTCTTAAGTCTAAGCTTAGTCTATATTCCATATAAAACTCACCAAAAGCCCAAGGCCACCTTTGGGGAGAAGAGAGAGAGAGCCAAGTCAAGCACGTGCTGCTAACGGCAAGCCGGGCTGCATCCAACTCCAGTCCGAGTCTTTCTGTGTGTCGCGCCAGTCATCGGACCAGGAAAGCAGGCAAGAGATCCCACTTCCGTTCTCTCCTTGCCTTTTAAGCTCGCACCCCGGAAGTGGAGTGCTTAGCAGCCGGGCTGACATGCGTAGCCCATGCATGGCCGCCGTCGGTCCTTCAAAAACTGGTGTCTCTTCATTATCGCTAACTGACTGTTAAAAAACTTTTTACCACAGTTAAAAGATCATTGATCGCATTATGGAGGGCAGTTTTGGTGACATGGTAGAGTCAGATAGGAAATTATTAAAGGTTATAAAGGTTTGGAGACTCAGGCTTCTCCCAAAGCAATTCTCCCCTCCTCAAATCCTACTAGAGCTCTTTGCCTGAATTCCTCCTTTTGGCATAGATGTATTGATCTACATGTTCTATGCCCATCCTTCCTCAACACACCCCCAAAAAACTTGGAAGGCTCCTTGAAAGCAGAGACAATGGCCTTGTTTCATCTTTGTCCCCAGTGCCTAGGCTAGTGCCTTGTATATAGGAGATAATTAATGAAAAAGCGCTAGCATTGAACAGAGAAGATCTGGGTTGAAGTCCCAGTATTGAAATGTATTAGTTTTATGAACATGAAGAGGTTCTTGATCTTAAGAACATGTATTCGGGGGTAGCTATGTAGTACAGTGGATAAAGCACTGGCCATGGATTCAGGAAGACCTGAGTTCAAATCCAGCCTCAGACACTTGACAGTTACTAGTTGTGTGACACTGGGCAAGTCACTTAACCCTCATTGCCCTGCAAAAACAAAGAAACAAAAAACCCATGCATTCAAAGCTGGAGATCTGAGAAGCCATTGAGTGCAAACCCTTCATTTCATAGATGAAGAAAAGGTGGCCCCAGATCCCAAGGGAATGACAGAAGCAGGATTTAAACTCATTTCCTTTGATTCCAAAGCCAGGACTCCTTCCACTGGACCATTGTCCCTGTGATGCCAGGTTTTGAAAGGTGAAGTTTTGCCTTATCTTATCCAGAAATAGAACGTCATGTCATTTCCTAGCCACCACTTCTAAACCATGCCACCCTCTTTGTACCCACACCTTTTTATCTCCCTTGTGTATATTGTCTTTCCCAATTATAAACTTCTTGAGGGCTTGCTTGCTTGTATTTGGATCCCCAGGAGTTAACAAAGTGTTTGGCATATAACAAGTAGTTAATACATTTTCTGTCTATCTGTCTGTCATTCTGTCTGTATGTTGGTTTATCTATTATCTATCCATATCTGCATGTGAGTCTATCTATCCATCTGGCTGGCTGGCTGCATAATATCTACCTATCTATCTGTCTATCTATCATCACTTTTCAGAGTTTCACTTTTTTCATTTATAAATGGGAATAAGAATTATTTTTCTATAATCTCTCTCATAGTGTTGTTGTAAGGGAAGCACTCTGCAAGCCATTGGTGTTAGTTACTTATTCATTCATTTATTTATTTACTTGTTTGTTTATTTAATTATGTGTGTGTGGATCATTATTGCAATTAGAATTTTAATTAGTTGGGGTGATGGCATGCCAAAGAGTGATAGTGGCAGCCCTGACTTAGAGCAGAAGAATATGATCCTGAGTGTTGACTTAGGAATTGGGGGGCAGTTGTCGGAGGTGTGGTGTACTTCTTGGATCTTCTTCCTGTTCTAATGTAAACCCTAGCTTCTTCAACTGTGATTTACAACCCCATATGGCATATATAGTCAAATGTGGGGGTCATGAAAAAATATGGCAATAGTAAAAGGTTATGTATACCTATTTATATACCTATGTACCTGAGGTCATGTAAAAATTTCTTGGGCTAAAAGGGGTTGTGAGTGCAAAAAGTTTAAGAAGCCCCAGTGTGGACCACTGACCAGTTGGATATATCCCCATAGCCGGTTGTCAAGGGGACTAAGGCAGGGGCGTGCAACCATCTAACATCTGTTCTGAATCCTTGCTTAAGCCTCCTGTCTGTCTCTGTCTTGACTCTCTTCCTTGTCTCTATCTTGACTGTCTCTCAGTCTTATCTCTGTCTTGTCTCTGTCTCTATCTTGTCTTTCTGTCTTGTCTCTCTGTCTGTCTCTCTGACTTGTCTCTCTGTCAGTCTTGTCTCTCTATCTTAACTCTGTCTCTGTCTCTCTAGTCTCTTTCCTTCACTCAACACTTTAATTTCATTCCCACTTGGACACCGTGGTAAGTAACTTAGTGACCCAGTAGGAAGAACTGGGTCAGCGGAGGGGGGAGCAGGGGGACAGGTAATAAAATGTCTTTGCTCAAGTCTCTCCTCCTCCATTATCTCCACAACGGGGCCCCCAGAGGACTGGAGCATCTTTCATGCCTGTGGGGCTGACAGGGTGGGAGCAACTCATCTGCAGCTCACTCCCTCTAGAGGCCCTGCTGGGGAAGAGCTGGGCTTTAGGTCTGGGAGAGGGGAGAGAGGGAGATCCTCTGACCCTGTCACCTGCTTAAAGCTGTCACACTCTGACAGCTTTAGCTATTAGTGACCCTTCGGGCATTTAATTGATCCCCTCCTAACAGGATGGAGTCCACAAGGGGTAAAATTGAAAATTCTCCCGTTAGGACCAAAGAGCTTTTCCGCCATGGTCTATACCAGGTCACACTCCAAGAAGGAGGAAAAAGGTTTGTCAAGTGTGAGGGTCCTGGAACAGCTCATGTGCCCTGGAGGGAAGGGTCCCCAGGAGGGTCAGGCAGAGGCGGGAGAGAACCAAAAGAACCCAAGCAGCCACGACATAGAGCACCAGGGTCTATACCAGATGGCATATCCTATCAAATTTAATAATTGAATTCAACAAACAACAATTCATTGATTAAAAAAAGAGCAATAACCAAAATTTACATAGTGCTTCAAAATCCCCAAAGTGCCTTCCTCACAACAACCCTGTGAGGAAGGTGTGGTACAAGTATCTTTATACTCATTTTAGAGATGAAGAATCTGAGGCTTAGAGATCTTAAATGTTTTGCCCACAGTCACTCCTCTAATAAAAATCAGAGGCAAGATTAAGAACCAGGTCTCCTGAGATGAAAAGCAAGGTTGTTTTCACACAACATGCTTGCATAGATGGGAGCAGCTAGGTAGCACCATAGTGCATAGAGCACCAGCCCTGGGGTCAGGCCTTCTCATCTCCCCGAGTTCAAATCCAGCCTTAGAAACTTACTAGCTGAGGCAGCTAGGTGGCATAGTAGAAAGAGCACTGGCCCTGGAGTCTGGGGGACCTGAGTTCAAATCTGACCTCAGACACTTAACACTTACTAGCTGTGTGACTCTGGGCAAGTCACTTAACTCTGATTGTCTCACCAAAAAAAAAAAAAAAAAAAGGAAACTTACTAGCTGTGACTAGCTGTGTGACCCTGGGCAAGTCACTTTACTCTGCCTCCATTTCCTCATCTGTCAAATGAGCTGGAAAAGGAAATCGCAAACCCCTCTAGTATCTTTGCCAAGGAAACCCCAAATTGGACCCTCACCCTCCAAGAGGCAGCTGTTTATAATGGCCTTTTCCCAAGACAGAAGCTCTATTACTGGGAGGGATGAAGCCTTCCATGACACCATCCACACACTCCCTCTCAAGCAATCACACACACAGGAAGGAGCTAGAGGACAGTCAGTGGGAGCAAGAAAGGGAGTGGGTGATCCACTCTCGCAGACCAATAAATCCTGCACAGGCTAAACAAGGGACAAAGGGGCAACAATAAGAAAAATGTCCTCTTGCTTCCCCCAAATCAGTACTATCTGCCCAAAGCTATTACAACAAGATCATATCTCAAGAGGCAGAAGACCCAGGCAGCTGTTCAACAAGCATTTGTCAAGTGCTCACCACGTGCTAAGCACTAGGCGTATAAAGAAAGGAAAAAACACTGTTCATGCCCTCGAGGACCTTAACCCCCAACAGGGGAGAAGACATGCAAATTACTATGTCTGCACACAATATAGACAGTGTAAATGGGAGGTAAGCTCAGAGGGAAAACCCTAGTGCAGAGAGGGAAGGAAAACCAGGAAAGCCCCTTGTAGAAGGCAGGAAGAGAGATGAGTCTTGAAGGAAACCAGAAGATGGAAGTGAAAAAGGAGAACATTCCAGGCATGGAAGATAGCCAGGGAAAGGCATGATATGTATGGGGAGATGACATGTGAGAGACAGCCAGATTGCCAGCATCACCTCCTGTTAAAGGAGCCTGCCAAATAATTGCAAAGAAACTCACCGGAGCCAAGGTCTTCCTCAGTGAGTTCATGTAGCCCCCTGGAAAGGACTCTAGGTTCCTCATTGGCCACACAGGCATCCTTTGAAAAGGACATTGATAAGTGTCCATACCAGTGTATACCATGCCTATGATGGTTGATGTACAAGTGTTACCACTGCTGACCAGTGTTCTTGATATTGACGTAAGGGAATAGTCATGGTTCCCAGGATGGCCCATCTGAGGAGAGGACCCTATTGCTATTTTGTGACAGAATTTAGGTAGTCTCAGCTGGGAAGGTCCTATGGCCCAAGCCAAAAGATCAAGGTGAGGGTTTCCATCCTTCCCCTTTGTTAAATCTAGATCGATATTCCCATCCCCGAAACCATTTTCAGATCAGAACCTGATAAGATAGATAGACGTTGAACTCTCCCCAATCCTGTCCTGAGGTTGCTCCACACTAATCTTGCCTGTTGTTACTTCCTCACTTGTTACCCCTCTGCTTATTTTTCTTTGGTCACCAGCCATCCTGTTCCAGCTGCCCCAACACATCTTCTGCCTAAGCCCACACTCCATCTAACCCCAGCATTCCAGTCACCTGTGTCACTGTATCATAGAGTTCTTTGTCTTACTTCTTCCCAGGGCCTCAACAGCATGTTTGAAGTGTACCTGGTGGGCAACAACTCCCACCACTTCATCGTCTCCCCCACCTCCATCCAGGGGAAAGCTGACATCCGAATGCGAGTGGCCCAACCACTGGACTATGAGACTGTCTCCCGTTATGATTTTGATGTAAGTATTCTCTTCTCATATTTATTTCCCCTTGGGCTGAGGTGGGGAGTGCAGATTCAGGCAATGAACTAAATCAGTTCCATCCCTCCCTAACACTTCCAAAGGCCTGAGATAGGGATCGTCTTGAGCTCAGCAACTGAAGAGGCTGGGGCAGGTTGACTTTGGCCAAGGATCCTGAACAAGAGAATTTCTGCCAAGTCAAACCAATGGATGGTTCTTCACAGGGATGGACGTGATAGAAACACATATCTGAGCAATGTTAACGGCCCATCACTAGGATTCGGGAGGTAGATGCCAAAGTGCCTCCAAGTCCACCCCAGAAAAATGCTACCCACCGGACAAAGTCCTGACAACATATCAAGATAAATAGTGGTGTGGGAAGGGGTATCTTATCTTTATGCATAGGCTGAGTAGGAGGTGACTGACTATGGAATGTGAGTTGAGAAAATTACTAAAAGGTTTTTCCTAAGACCCCAAATCTCTCTCTCCAGATACCATCCACCATTAGCCTTCTTTCAAGGTGAATATTATTTCTTCCTATTCTTCTCACTACCCTGGGAAAGTCAGGAGTACAAGGGGAGGGGACACACATGGACATTACAAAATGGCAAAATATGAAGGCACAGGTTACCCAGAAGGAGAAAGGGACATTGAAAGACTGAGGTTTGGGTTCAGAATAGAAAGGGAAGGGTGAGCCAAGAACTACTTCAAAGAACTGCATCAGGCCCAACTCTGTGGTTGGCCCAGATGCCCTGGGATTCCATTAGACTTGAGCTTGCTGGTAAAGTAGGGAAGGAAAGTGGGCTAGAGAGGACAGGTTTAGAGTACCCTGGATCAAGGGGATAGAGAGGCCAAGATCAGAAATGTTGAGCAGGATTTTTAAGCAAGAACCCAAGTATACACAGAACTGTATATGCGGCTGAGCCCAGGGGCTGGGGGGAAACTCATGATTCCTGTTTTCCTAGAGCCACATATTGGCCAATAAATGAGTAGAAATGGAGGTGTCCAGATTCTCAAGAGCCCCTCCTTCCTTTCCCCAAGCTCAAGACCTCAGTGATAAGAGCTGCCAACTAAACACAAGGTACCCACCACTAGGGAAACTACGTATTTTTCAGAACACAACCCCTTGGTATATGTTCTTATCATAATAGGTGATAGGGGTCCAGATGTTCACATTCCCCTCTGGCCCAGTCCACCATCAGTCCTGCCCGGCAGGGCCAACAGCTCCAAATGGCTTTCTAGAGAGGCCCCCAAAAGCAGCAGTTAGAAGACTGTACATAGGCCATCACCTCTTCTTTTTTTTCTTTTTCTTTCTTTTTTTTTTTTTGGCAAGGCAATGGGGGTTAAGTGAATTACCCAGGGTCACACAGCTAGTAAGTGTCAAGTGTCTGAGGCCTGATTTGAACTCAGATCCTCCTAAATCCATGGTGGTACTTTATCCACTGCACCACCTAGCTGCCCCCTACCTCTTCTTGAACAAGGGTGTGGCAGGTGGGTAGAGGCCCAAGAAAGATAGGTGGATAGAAAGTAAGAACAGATACCTTGGGTTGAGATGGGTGGATGTTCCTTGCCCAGTGGTAACATACCAAAGGATGAAGATGGGATTCATTTAGAGGCAAAGTGTTCAGTCATCCTTTCTTTTCTCCCTACCTAGATGTTTGCCAATGAGAGTGTGCCTGACCATGTGGGCTATGCCAAAGTGAAGATTACCCTCATCAATGAGAATGACAACAGACCCATCTTCAGTCAGCCACTATACAATGTCAGCCTGTATGAGAATGTTACTGTGGGAACAACAGTCCTGACAGTTCTGGTGAGTCTTCCTGCCCTCCTCCTGAAAGGTCAGTGATCTCTTCTAGCTGCCTATATTTGATAAGGTTGGTAATTAATAATAATTATTATATTATTTTTATTGTGCTTTTAAGATTTGTGAAGCACTTTGTAAATATATTATTTTGTTCTCACAACAACCCTGGGAGGAAATTGAGGCAGACAACACTCCAGTGGTTTGCCCAGGGTCATATGACTAGCAGATGTCTCAGGATGGATTTGAACTCAGGTCTTCCTGATTCTGGGTCCAGTGCTGTCCATTGTACAAACTAGCTGCTTCATCCGGCTGAATTTTACCCAGACACCTTGAGCCATCCCTGGACATCTCCAATCCCCAGTGTTAGCACTGCCCTATATTATGTGTTCAATTAATATCTATTGATTGCTGGAAAACATCTGGGACTCTGCAAAAGACCAGGGCACCCCCCCCCCAGACAAAACCAAGCAAATGGTATCCAAGGATACAAGAGAAGAATCCCAAGGACAGAATGAGAGTCTGCCTGAGGGTGATAGGCTGCCCAGCTAGGAGAGGAAGCAGTAATGGCCTAATCCCTGAATGTTTTACCCTTATACCTGGAAAAGTACCCAGTCACCTCTGGGATTGGTGTCCTACATTGTCTAAGGACATAGCCCCTGGGAAAATTAGAGGCAAATTAGAGCCTTAAAGGTCCTTAGCCATCCAGCATGGGATAGATTTCTTCCAGCCACAACCCATACGGCCTTGGACAACTCATTTCATCTCTCTGAGCCTCAATTTCCTCGTGTAAAATGAAGGGGTTGGACCATGTGATCCTTAAGGTCTCCATCAGCTCTAAGTATATGATCTTATAGTGACTGCAAGCTATATTCTTCTCCCTACCCCACTCATTCATTCAAGCTTCCTCTTGCTCTCCCCCTGGAGCCCCAAATTCAGATACAAGTTCCCATTCCCTTCCTCCAGATTCCCCACCCCCAACCCTGAGCAGAGACAGGAGAATGCCTCTTTGGCTCATGGGGTCCCACACTTATAAGTGTGTTTACTCTACAGACAGATGGCGTGAAACTGTATTGAGCCCCGGGGCGCTTCCCATCTGACAGTTATTAATATTTCAAACAGATGTTTAGCTAGTCAGGCTGTCAGATGCTAAACAATAAGTCTGTGCTTGCCATTGGTTGCTTTGCCTCCCTCCACCCTCTGGCTCTGCCAGCCTTCACTGAGGCTTGCCCCTGCCATAAATCAGCCAGTGCACGATGCCACCCAGGGCATCCAGATCTAATATAGGATGCTATTGTATGATGGGGAGTATGGGGATGGCTGTTGGCACACTGTTGACTGTGCTTAGCTCTGGAGTGCGGATTATATTCATTCATTCATTCATTCATTCAGCAGGAATGTATTAAGAGCCTACTGTGTGCCAGGTATGGTGCTAAATGCTAAGGATAAAAATACAAAAAACAAAATAGTCCGTTCCCTCAAGGAACTTACATTCTATTTGGGGGAAGTAATGTGCCCCCAGGAAACTAAGTCCAAAGTATTCATATGAAGAAGAGAGCTTGGAACCAGACCACCATGTCACTCTCTGGCCCTTTCCAAACAATGCCACATGCCCTTTGAATGTCTACTTTATCCTCTTCATCCCTTTCCTACCAGAGCATTAGACTCTGTCCCTGGGATACTATGCCCTAATGGGGGAGATTTCACCCTATCTTGTTCAGAACCAGACCTCTATGTCACTTTCCAGTCATTTCCAAACCATGGTACTGGGCACATCCTTCCCACTACCACCACCCCAACACACACACACACACACACACACACACACACACACACACACACACACACACACACACACCCCTCCTCTCCTTCCCCTCTAACTTTCTAGCTTCCCCTTCATGCATTGTGTCCCACCATTAGAATGCAATCTACATGGTAAGTATTTAAAGAAATGCTTTAGGGGCAGCTAGGTGGCGCAGTGGATAAAGCACCAGCCCTGGATTCAGGAGGACCTGAGTTCAAATCCAACCTCAGACACTTGACACTTACTAGCTGTGTGACCCTGGGTAGGTCACTTAACCCCCATTGCTCCACAAAAACAAACAAACAAACAAACAAAAAACAAATAAAGAAATGCTTTATCACTCATTCATTCTAAGGGGAAGGGCAGTACCAACTGTGGAGATGAGGATAGACTTCCTGTAGGATGTAGCATCTGATTTGGTTCTCAAAGGAAGCCAGGGATTCTTGGAGGCAGAGGTGGGCAGAGGGCACATTTCAGGCATGAGGATGGCATCGAGACGGAAGGTAGAACACTATTTGTTGGGCAAGAGTAAGCAGGCCAATTTTGCTGTAGCATCAAGCTCATCAAGAAGAGTAGTTATCTGGGCTCAGATTGGGAAAGACTTTAAATGCCAAAGTGAAGAGTTCTTAGAGTTCTTATTGTTTTCCCGGAGTTGTTTGGGAGACACTGATGTTTATGCAAGTGATGTCGTCAGACTTGTGCTTCCAGAATAACAATTTGGAAACTGCATGAAGACAGATCGGAGAGGGGAGAGACTGATTACAGGGAGGCCAATTAAGAGGATATTGTAAGAGTACAAATGAATGGTGATGAGGCCCTAACCTAGGATGGTGACTATATGAGGGGAAAGAAGGGAGAGATTGTGATAGTAAAAACACTACTTGGCAATAGGTTGGATATAAAGAGTAAGGGAGAGGGAAGAGTTAAGAATAACTCAGGGTTTAGGAACATGGACAACTTGAAGGGCTATGTGGTCAGAGGACTTCCTTTCATGCCACAGTGACAGGAGGGACTGCTTGACCTGTGCTTGTTCCCTGGGAGAAGCCTGCAAAGGGAATCATTGGGTAACTTTGGGTCATGACACTATCCAGATATCCCCTGAGACAGAGAGACATCAAAGAGAGTTCCCTCTTCCTAGTGATCTGAGTATTTTTCCATCAGTCCAGACCTGTGATTTCATCAGCATAAGGAGCTCATTTTCTTCAGCATCTTGTTTGTAGCTTATTATCTTAGCAAGGTTCGATTTACAACAGTAAAGGAGGCCCCCATTTTGACACTCTTGCCAAGGGCTCTAAAGCATCTTGCAATGGAGTTAAATCAATTTCACTGCTCAGGATGGCCACAACAGGCCACATGTAAAGGACTGGAGGGGGTTAGTGGAGTCCAAGTTCAATGTGATTCAATGGAATTATATGACAGTAAAAGCAACTGATGTGATCAATAGAAGTTCAGTGGTGAGAAAAGGAGAGGGAGGTTCCTTTATTGCTGATCTGCTTGGCTACTGACACCTCTGGGGGGCTCTTTTCCATTTGGGATACCACATTTTAGGAATGTCTTCAGGATGAGGCTGTTCACAGGACAATGACCAGGATAGTAGGAGGACTAATGGTGAGGGTCTCTCTAACAGTAAGCACTTGATGTAGGATTTGAACCCAAATCCTCTGACTCCAATGCTAGGAGTCTTTTCATCATTTTACACAACCTTGTAGATGAACTCTGAAGTCCATTCTAACTCTTGGACTCTGTGAGTCCATGACTGTCCCATCCTGGGAAGGACAGGTCTTATGCTGAACTTTTCAGTATTCTAGAACTCAGTATTCAAGAGTTTCCAGGGAGGAAGAAGATAGACCACTAGAGAGAGACAACTGTAGCTTTTTCCTATGAATAACAGCATTAAACCCTTATTAAGTTCCTTATTAGGTTATTATTGGATTAACTTATCAGGTTCAGAGATTTGTGCCAGGCACCTGGGGAAGGATGGATTCATCAAACAAGAATGGGTAGAGAGAGCATTGTATCAAATGTACAGGTGTGCCAACTGCCATCCTGGACTCCTCTCACCCAAAAGCATAGGTGATAGCACAAAGACAAAAGGGAGAAGGATTTTTGGTATGCTTAGTGGAGATTTGGGCAGCTAGGTGGCACTGTAGTGGATAGACCGCTGGACCTGGAGGCAGGAAGAGTCTTCTTCCTGAGTTCAAATGCAGCCTGAGACACTCATTAGCTGCATGATCCTGGGCAAGTCACTTCACCCCTTTTGCCTCAGTTTCCTCATCTGTAAAATGAGCTGGGGAAGGAAATGACAAAACCACTCCAGTATCTTTGTCAAGAAAACCCCAAATGGGGGTCAGACACAACTGAAAAACAACCAAATGGTGGAAATGAGAACATTTTGGCTTATGCCAAGAATAAATGGAAAAGAGTAATATGGGGCAAGTTTGGAAAGATGCCAGATTGTAAAAAGCCTTGAATGCCAGAAAAATAAGTTTAATTTGATTTAATAGGCTGGAAGGAACTGATGTTTTTGGTGGGATTTTGAGTTTGTTTTTGTTGGTTGGGTTTTTTTTGTTTGTTTTTTTTTTGGGGGGGGGGTGAGGCAATGAGGGTTAAGTGACTTGCCCAGGGTCACACAGCTAGTAAGTGTCAAGTGTCTGAGGCTGGATTTGAACTCAGGTTATCTTGAATCCAGGGCCAGTGCTTTATCCACTGCACCACCTAGCTGCCCTTGGAAGGAACTGATGAAGATTTTTTGAGCAGGAGAGTGATGACCTCAGATCATAAAGATAATAATTCTGGAAGTTATATGAAGGAGGGCTTGAACAGAGGAGATGATAAAGTTGGGAAGACCTGTCAGGAGGTAGTTAGTTATTGGGGTTTATCCTAGGGTGGTTGCAGTGGAAATAGAAAGCAAAAAAAAAAAGATAGGAGAGATGTTGCAGGGGTGGAATTAAGCCCTTAACTCTTCTCAGGTTGGTCTTCCTTTCTATCTATAGAGGTGATATGTCATAGTGTCCTTAACAGTCAAGAAGCCCTGAATCTGACCAGATCCACTTATTAACTACATGACCCTAGGCTTGGAGCCTTGGTTTCCTCATCGGTAAAATGTAGATAATAATAATACCTACCTCACAGATTTGTTGGGAGGAACAAAGGAAACCTTATTTACAATTGCTCTGTAAACTTTGAAGAACCATGTATTATTATATATTGTTATTGTTATTGTTATTACATCCTCCCCTACTCAGGAAGACAAATAGGATTGTTGAGCTTGAGAAACTGACTTGGATTTGTTAGTACAGTAATGGATGGAGGACTGTGGCCTACCCCTTAGCTATCCCTTCCAGCTGCTGGGGAGCCCAGGATCTGCCTCTAGGCATAGAGGCAGCTCTTCTCCTGGAGGGACTGAAAAAGTGAGGCAAGGAAGCCCTTTGAAAGGTAGCCCCAGTGAAGCCAGGGTAATCCCAATAGTGAGGAGGGTCAGTGAACCAAGACATAGGCACATCTACTACCAACCATTGTGGCCAGTTTCCCAAAGGAGCCCAGACAGATCATCTCCTTCCTTAACCTGAACAGACAAGGAGGTAGCCTGAAAGAGTAGAAAGAACTAGATGAGATCACTTGGAATCATTAGCTAAAAAAGACCTCAGAGGTCAGTCACCTTGTCTAACCATCTCTTATTCTGTGGAAGAAAACTGAGTCCCAGAAAGGTGAAGAGATTTCTCTCAAGGTCACACAGCTAATAAGTGGCAGAGCCAGAAGTAGCTCGTAAGTCTCAGTTTTCCCATCTGTAAAACTAAGGAGTTAGGGTAGATGATCTCTTAGAACCCTTTCAAACTTTTAAGAGTTTATCCAAAAAAAGCATCGATGCCTTCCCCAACTCCACAAGAATGGATGACATCAAATGGCAAGGTTGGGATGGCAAGGGCAGTCATGTCTTGCTATCATTGACCCCTTAGCCCTTCCTCTGGAAGACCACCCAAGGCAAATGGGCACATCTCTGTGGTAGCATCCTTGTGCTACCTTCCCCTTCTCACTGTCTCTCCCTTTCTCAAATATTTTAGATCCAAGGGATGACAAACCCCTACCATTCACCCCTGCTCCTAGTCCCTCTGCCCGGAAGGCGTTTGTTCCGTGTTTGGGGGGGTTGTTTGGCAGCAATGCCCGCAGTGAGGACCTTGCAGAAAATGCACAGCAGCTCCCATGAAACTGGCGCCTGCCCAAGGGGGAGCAGCAGGAATGGGGCACAGGGTAGGGGAAAGGTTGGGAGGGGGTACCAGGATCTGCCTTCTCCTAGTCAGGGGAAGACAACATTCTCCAGCTTCAGAGGCCCTGTCTGCAGCAACAGGGTACCTGGCAGGGCATTCAGGAGTCAGAAGGAGGAAAAGGAGGACATGAGAAACTGAGGCAGAGGCAGAATTAATAGATATTGGTACAGTTTTTATACCATTAATATTAATGATACCAGCATATGTAAAGTACTTTAAACTCATTTAATCCTCACAATGACTCTGGAAGCTAAATGTTATCCCCATTTTGCAGACAGGGAAATTGAGGCCAGGAGCTTAAGTAATTTACCCAAGGTTATGCAGCTAATAAGTATTTGAGGTTAAGTCTCCCCGACTCACACTCTTGCCAATGAGTTGCCTGGCTCCCTGTGTCGGGCTTGGGGTCTGGGAAAGGCTGATTTTTTAATCCTGCCTCAGATATTTAACTATGTGAAGCTGACCAAGTCAGCCTGTCTCAGCCTCAGTTTTCCTCATTATGTTGTGAGCATCAAACACAATATTGTAGGTACAGTGCTTTGCAAACCCGAAAGCACTGTAAATGCCATTCTTTTTGAAAGGGTCTCAAGAGGCTTCCTCCAGTCCTAAGCCTGCCTTCTCCCCATCCCCCTCTTGTCTCCTCCTATTGGGAAAGTTGGGAGAAAACCATTGTTGTTATTGTTTGTTCTTCATTCTTGAAGAGGACCATGATGTCAGGGTGATGTCATGACTTGCACTGGATTGGACTTAAGTGAGGGAGGGCTGTGCAAAGTCACCAATCTCACTCTTTCCTCCAGAGTCAACTGGGTCCAGTGGCAAGATATATATCAGGATGACTGGAGACGGCCCTGAATATTTAAGACAATTTGGGTTAAGTGACTTGCCCAAGGTCACACAGCTAGTGTCTGAGGTGAGATTTGAACTCAGGTCCCACCAACTTCAGTGCCAGTGTTCTTCCCACTGGTCCACCTAGCTGCCTCCTGGGAGAAAACACTGCAGGTTGGATGGAGAACACACACACAGCCAGACTTCAAAGCCATTCTTACTCCCTGTTGGGTCAGTAGTTTTGTACACTCACCCCCTTTCTGTCCAGGGAGGGTTCTTTGTACACTGAAGCACATCCCATAGTTCCCAGTACACAATCATAGTGAATTTTTTTTTTCTTTCAAACTGAAAAAAATAGAAGGGAGCTATGCTCATTTTATAGTCCCATCCCTCCCACCAAAGACCAGGCTTCTAATTGTCGCATGGTGATGGAAACCTTCAATCTGGTCTCTCATCACCTCCTCTCTAGGCTATAAAGTCAGCCCCTAGAGAGAACCTGCCAGAACTGAGTGAGAGTCAGGAATCACCAGGAGCATGACCCACACACTGTCCTGCCTTACCCATACTGCCCCCTGCATCTCATCCCTGCCCTGCCCAGCTCAGTTCCTTAATAAGGCTGCACCATCCTCATGCCTTCCCACACACACACACTTAATTCTGGGCAAGACCAAGTCTTTCTGTCTCCTTTGCTGCTAGAGGGGATGAAGTTATAGCTGCTTGCTCAGGGACTGTGAAATTCCTTCTCCCTGACCTTTTCTGTGATGTTATTAAAAGGTTTCATGGCCACTTGTTTCAGAAAAAAATTAAGAAAAAAATAAAATATTTCAATATGCATTGAAAGCAGGGGCAGAATCTCCTGAGAATGGCTTCTCTCCTTGCTTCTCCCTCCCCCAGCCCTTCACCACCACCTCTGCTTGCTCTCAGGTGCTGCCCTTCCTGAGTCTGCAAGAAAGATGGAGTATTTGGGGGAGAGATCTATTATTTAATACCAGAAAGGATCACCTGGAGTGGTTGCAGAATCTCCCCCACTAGAGACAGAAAAGGCACCCTTTTAGATGGAGAAGGCTGAGGTGTGTCTAGGTAGCAGTTAATATGCAGACGACCTACAGGTTTAAATAAATGGTGAGTTCATGATGAGTCAAAAATAGGATGAAAAAATTAATATTATTTGAGGCTGGAAGGTAGTATATAGAATGCAAGTAAGTGAGAAGACCTTCTGTACTTGGCCTAAGTCAAACCACATACAGAGGATTATGAGTAGTTGGGGGGGGCATATTTTAATTTTTTAGTAAATTTTCATTTTTTTCCAACCAACAAATATCTGCCTCCTCTCCTTCCCACATCCTCCTTCCCCATTGGCTCTGTGTGTGTGTGTGTGTGTGTGTGTGTGTGTGTGTGTGACTCTGCACCCTGATTCTATCACTTCTCTGTCAAGAGGCAGGTAGCATGCTTCATCATGAGTCTTCTGGAGCTGTGGTTGGTCAGAGCATTGATCAGAGTTTTTAAGCCTCTCAAACGTGTTTGTCTTTAATAACATTGTCATATTAACTGGTCCCTTGATTCTCACTTCACTCTGTATCAGTTTCTACAAGTTTTCCTGGATTTCTTTAACTGTCCCTCTTACATTTTCTTTCTTTCTTCCTTTCTTTTTTTTCTTCCTCCCTCCCTCTCTTCCTCCCTCCCTTCCTTCCTTCGGGATTAAGTGACTAGCCCAGGATCACACAGCTAGTTAAGTGTCTCAGGCCAGATTTGAACTCAGGTCCTCCTGACTCCAGGGCCAGTGTTCTATCCACTGTGCCACCTAGCTGCCCCCTTCCTATATTTTCATATAACACACCAATATTCCATCACATTCTTATGCCATAAGTTTTACTTAGTACCACTTGATGGGGGTTACATAATTTCAAGAAAGGCATTGACATAATCAGATGGTAAACACAGTCACAATGTGGTGGGCTTTAATAGAGGAATTAATGTTTTTATCCTAGAGTCATTTGGAAATAGTCCTAAAACAGAATGATGTGGTTTGACCTTTGATTTAGGAATAGACATTTGCTAATTATATAGAGAATATGTTGGAAAGGAGAGAAACTGCCTGTGTATCTGTTTTGGTTTGGACCTGTGATTTCATCCTTATGGGGAAGTCCCAATATAGAGGTTACCCACACTCAAAGAGATGAACTACTCCATTGGAAAGTATTGTCCTAGGCAAACCATTATTCTGGAGAACTGAAGGAAATCATTCTAAACATTTCTTTCCAGAGAGGTGATGGATTTAATATGCTGAATAAGACTTACATTTTTGGATGTGACCAAAAATAGGAATTTATTTTACTGGACTCTATGTATGTTTTATGAAGGTTTTACTTTTCTTGTCTTTTTTGTTCAATGAGGGAGAAAGAAGGAGGCAG
The DNA here is from genome assembly GCF_019393635.1 of Dromiciops gliroides. Lineage (NCBI taxonomy): Eukaryota > Metazoa > Chordata > Mammalia > Microbiotheria > Microbiotheriidae > Dromiciops > Dromiciops gliroides. The sequence goes on from NC_057862.1 coordinate 51,516,370, forward strand.
AAGAAAAAAATAATTGCTAAAAATCAAAACAAAATTTAATATAAAATATTTATGTATATATATATATATAAAGAAAGGCATTGATAAACTAGTGAGCCTCAAAGAGAGAGGGGGCAACCACAATGACCAGGAAACTCAAAGCCACACCAGATGATGCTTTGCCCATGCTCCAGGGCTCTAGGGATAAATTATAGAGGGTATTTCTTCTGAATATGGATTGAACTAGATAATAATTATAATTCACAAGCATACACACACACACACACACACAGAATCCCTTAAAGTTTATAAAGTGTTTCCTTTTTCTATTTGAGGTTAAGTAGTGCAAATATAGTTGGCCCCTTTTCATAGATTAGGAAGGTAAGTTTCCTAAGAATAGATAAATATGACCCTCTGAGATCAAGTCAAAAGAAATCTGGATGGAGTCCATGTTCACTGAGTGAGAGAGATGTGTTCTGAGCAATAACCTCCCAGACAATATTCTCTCACCTAAAGAGCTTTCTGGCCATGGTCTTGTTGATTTCAGTCCCACTGTGAGAGAAGACTTTGGTTGTCCAGGCAAAAAATTCCTCATCAGTGTAGCCCTTGTGCTGGTGACCAGCTTCCCCATTCTTCACTTCTCTGGGCTTTGGATAACAGGCACCATCTGTTGCTGTAACCATACCTCTCAGGAGAACCTGCTTGAACTTCTTGAAGTTTTCCAGTTGTCTTTTTGCAGACCCCTTTTTGCACCTCCACACCACAGTGAGGCACTGGAATAGGATTTGGAGAAACCTAGGGCATGGGAGTACTAACTTCCCTACAAGGAAAATTTCCAGGAAGATAAACAAGCACTGAATAGGAGAAGATGGTGTGGATGGGTTGTTATCTTTCTCAATGGACATGAATATAAAGACAATGACAGAGATTGTTATAGATGTTCCTATGCTTCATTTCCTACAAATCTTCCTAGATTTCAAAGAAACCTTCCCTTTCATAATATCCTTCAGCACAATAATATTCAGTTATGTCCACATACCATCATTTGCTCACTGGGGGGCACTCCCTTAGTTTCCAGTTCTTTGATGGCACAAAAAGAGTTGCCACAAGTGTTTTTGTGTCAAGTGTCTGAGGCTGGATTTGAACTCAGATCCTCCTGAATCCAGGGCCAGTGCTTTATCCACTGTGCCACCTAGCTGCCCAAAAGTGACCTCTCATTGCTCTGAACTCCTTTAGGCCTTATTTATGTGTCTATATCACCCATACTTATTAACATTAGACAACACAAAATATCCCCTGGTCAATACTTCAAAGATCTTCTCAAATTTCCTTTCTTCTTTGATCTTTGTCCTCCCACATACTTTCCTGACACTTCATTTCTTAAGCAAGTTATTTCTCTTTCTAGACTTCAGCTTTCTCCCCTGTGAAAGAAGTGTGTCATATTAGATATCTCTAAGGTCCCTGCAGTTAATCAATAAGTGTTTATTAAGCACCTGCTATGTGCCGGGCACTGGGCTAAGCCCTTCTGATTTTAAGTACTATGATCCCAGGTTGGGAACTCCATGGCTGGCGTGGGGGTGCCCTGTCCTTCCTCGATTCCTCCTTAGCCTTGCTAGCCATACCTTCTACAATTCTGAGGGAGACTCTCAGGAGAGTCTCCAATGCCAATCCTGGCATCCCAGATCTGCCCCCACAGGGGCACCTTTCTAGGAGTCTGGGAGAATTGGTTGGCTTAGCTTTACCACTTACGTTTTCCTTCCTAGTTAGTTAACCCTTGGATGAAGGCCCTACCTCATCCTATTGGGTCTCCCAACAACCTCCTTTCCCCTCTAAGCTGGCATCTTGTAGAAGAGTCCAGGGTTGTCTACTATCTACAGCTTGCAGCTTCTAATAGGTCCTTCATTCATTCAGTTGATACTATCTCTGTTTCTCACCCTGCCTGGACCACCTTTCTGTTGCTTCATTGATTCAGACTGTCAGGGTCTCACTGGGACAAGGGGATCGATCGAGACTGTTTTGCTTCCCACCCCCCTAGAATCCACCAGTTAAGGCCAAGATTGAGAGGTGGGGGAAGAGTAATAATGTGGCTCTTCCAAGCCAGACCAGAGAGCAGCCAACATCAATATCCTAGCATTTAAAATGCTAATCACCTTCCCTTTCAGCTATCAGGTAGGGCTGGCTCTGGGAGTGGCTGGGGCTGCCCACAGCATCCAGATCCAGGGTACACAGAACAAACCAGGCCCATCCCTATAGCACCAAGTGCAGGACTATAGGACCCATCTTGGTCTCTCCTGGTCTCTTCAGTTCAGAGAAATAAGTTGATCCTTCTGAGCTCTCAAGTTATGCTTCTGGTCTCTCTGATACCCTCTCTCCCTGGATGCCCTTTTGATCTGCTCCCCTGCTAGGAAGGCACCATCTTCCTTGACTGTTTTCTCCAGGCACAGACAACTTCAGACAGAGATAAGGGAAACCCACTTCGTTGACCCTTTCCATGGGGAGAGGGTGGATGGAGCAATAGTGGCCCAAGCCCCTGGGTACTTGGGTCTAGGCCAGGCTTCCCTCCACATTTCATTTCAGTTCAACTCAACAAACATACATTGAGCATTCACTATGTCCAAAGCCCCCTCCTAGGCACCAAAAAGACTCCAGGATGAATAACTTGTAGTCTGCCCTTAAGTGGCTTATACTCTAGCATAGGAAATTTGAGAAGATCTTTGAAGCATTGACCAGGGGATAAAGCACCGGCCCTGAAGTCAGGAGGACCTGAGTTCTAAGCCAGCCTCAGACACTTGACACTTACTAGCTGTGTGACCTTGGACAAGTCACTTAAACCTCATTGCCCCGCAAAAAAAAGAAAAAACTGAGAGGTCACTTTGGTTGGAGTGATCAGGGGATATTTCATGGGGGAAGTAAGGCTTGAATTGAGAGAAAGGAAGAGGAGGAAGGAAATAAGTTGGGAGATGGGGTCATAAAAATTATGGAAAAGAAGTTCATCCCAGTTCTGGCTAACCCTCAACCCTGTGCTACTCTTCTTCATATTTCTAAGTCCCTTATTCCTGTCTCACATGATCTTCAATCTGTCAACAGACTGTCAACAGTCTTAATAATAAAAAATAACTAGCATTTATATAGCTAGCTTTAAGATATGTGAAGTACTTTATAAATATCTCATTTCATCCTCACAACATCCCTGGGAGGTAGTTGTAATTTATTATCCCCATTTTATTGATAAGGAAACTGAGGCAGGCAATGGTTAAGTGAATTGTCCAGAGTCACACACCTAGCTAATGCCTAAGTCAGGATTTGAACTCTCAGCTTCCTGAGGACTAGAGTTATTCCTCTATACCACCAATGAGCAGGCTCAGTCTTCTGTACTCTAGGACTCTAGCAAGTCTCTACCAGCATCCCTGTTTGCCTAGCTCAACCCCAACCCTACCTTTTAAATCAGGGCTTCCCATCAGTTCCAAAAGGTGACAACCACTGTCTGGCAAAGTTTCTCACTCCAGTTAAAATTCTCACTTTGGGGCCAATACCAGGGCCTGAGAGACTAGATAAATAAACAGGGATCTGTAAGCTCCCAGAAGAGACTAGGCAGACTCCTGTAATACCAAGCCAATTGGGTTTGGCCACTGGTGCTTCTTAGTCTTGTTACTGTCATTTTTTCAGTCATGTTTGACTCTTCATAACACCATTTAGGGTTTTCTTAGCAAAGATACACAGGAGTGGTTTTTGTCATTTCCTTCTCCAGCTCATTTTACAGATGAGAAAACTGAGGCAAACAGGGTTAGGTGACTTGCCCAGGGTCACATGGCTACTAAGTGTCTGAGGTTGGATTTGAACTCAGAAGATTGGTCTTCCTGACTCCAGGCCTGGCACTCTATCTACTGCACCACCCAGCTGCCCCATTCACTGTGGTCTGGGGTGGCCAAAGAAAGCTCTACAGAGTTCTAGAATCTCAGAGCCAGAAAAGACTCTAGAGGCCATCTCGTCAAACCATACCAAGGTCAGAATCCCCTCTCCCACCTGTCCAACTGGGTTCCCATCAGGCCTTTGCTTCAAGACCTTTAGTGAGAGGGGATACTCTACCTCCAGAGGCTGTCCATCCTGATTTGGGGTAGCTAGAATTATTTTTTTTGCTGGGCAATGGGGGTTAAATGACTTGTCCAGGGTCACACAGCTAGTAAGTGTCAAGTGTCTGAGGCTGGATTTGAACTCAGGCCTTCCTGAATCCAGGGCCAGTGCTTTATCCACTGTGCCACCTAGCTGCCCCGGTAGCTAGAATTATTAAGAACTCTTCCATTGAGCTGGGCCTTAATCTGCTGCCCCACCACTTCTCCCCAGTACTTCTTGCTCTCTTTCCCCTCTATTCCAAGCAGAAGGAGCCTAATCCTCTGATGGCCTTAGAGACTTTCAGATCCTGAGTTCAATGATCATGTCTTTCCTTAGGCTTCCGTTCTCTAACCTAAACCCTTCTCCCCAGGAGAATGTTTCCTAGAAGTTGTCCATGACCTATACATCTTAAGGTTCCTATTGAGGATTTAAGGTCCCAGCCCTACTTAGGACCTTTCCAGCTGTAGCTCAGTATGCTCTGTGATGCTACAACTCATTGCCCACTCAGTTCCAGAGATCTCCTATGGTATCCAAGCCCTGTTTGTCCCAGCTGCCTCATCCAGTCCTCTACTACCATTCTTGGCAGTTTTAGGGGCGGATCCCAGGGGGAGAGTTGATAGTAAGGGGAAACCTGCTCCCCAAATCCCAAGGGCCTCTTAAAGGATCATAGACATAGAGCTGGAAGGTCATTAATATAACCCCCATTTTATAGATGAGCAAGCTGAAACCCAGAGAAGTGACTTTCCCATAGACAAGGAATAAGTATCAAAGGGGGAAGTCAAAGCCAGGTTCTCTGAGTCCACAGATAGTGCTCCTTCTACTATGTCACACAGTTTCTTGTCCTCAAATGTTATCTCAAGTAAGACATAAGTCATGACGTGGGGTGGGGCTGGCACCCTCACTCCAAGAGGCGCTCTGGGTGCCGTGGTCTCAAGGACAAAGAAGCATCTTACTGGGAAGGCAGGAGCAAAGAGAGTTAGAAAACAGGTCTGTGTCCCAATATCATCGAACTCTACTTGGCAGGCCAGTGGACAATCACCCCCTTTATCCCTCCTTCCAAGAAGCTGCTTTGACAGAAGTTCTACAGAAGACTTTGGACTCTTGAGGAAAAGTACCCTCTGGGGAAAAAATCCATTATTGGGCCCCATATTCTTTTTTATGGGTAACTTGCAGTTTCTCAAAGGTTGCTTATCCACTTGGGGACTATTTCTCATGGGAGCCTCCTCTACCCCAACTGGTGATGTCTGTCACCCACATTGTATTCAGCTACTGATTCATCAACAAATCAATCAAGCCTTTATGAAGTTCATCAGGACCCTGATATCCTAGGACCTAGGGATACAAAATCAGTCTCTTCCTTCAAAGAGTTTATAATCTAGTGAGGGGTAGACATGTGTAGGGTATATAAAGATTAAATACAAGATATTTTGGGGAGCAGGCTTTAACAGCTAGGGGTATCAGAAGAGGCTTGATGTAGAAAGTGTCAATGGAGCTGAGATTTGAAGGATCCAAGGGATTCTAAAAGACAAAAGTGAGGAGGGAGTGTGTTTTAGGCATGGCACCCAGGAAATGGATTACTTTGTATGAGGAATAGTAAGAAGGTAAGTTTGGCTAGACAGTAGTGTACATGAAGGGGAGGGATGTGTAAAAAGGTGGAAAGCTAAGATGGAGCCAGGTTCTAAAGAGTTCCTAATGCTAAACGAAGTTTATAGTTAATCCTGGAGATAATAGTGAGCCACTGCAGTTTTTTGAGTGGGAGCAGGGAGTGATATTGTCTGACCTACACTTTAAGAAAATCCCTTCCATAGCTCTTAGGAAGATGGATTTGAAATACAGAGACCAGTTCAAAAGCTCACACAGTAGTCCAGATAAGAGGTGATAAACCCTGAGTTAGGATGGTGATCATTTGAGTGAAGAGAAGGGGATAGATGAAAGATGTGGAGATAAAAATGCCAAGATTTGGTAACTCATTGGATATGTGGAATGAGTAAGTACAAGGGGTTGACATTAATGCTAAGGTTTTCAGCCCTGGGTGGCTGTGTGTCTGACCACATTCTGAAGCCTAACAGAAATAAAATTTTTTTAGCATCTGTGATTTGGAATCATGCCTCTTCTTCTTTCCCCCTCTTTATATGCATAGGGTCAGGTTGATGCAACCATTGTCTGATAATTATAGAAATTAATGGCAATAACAATTATTCTAAGTCTGATACTCATAGAAATTATACAATAATTCCTAATTAATGACTGTAGGCCCAAGAGATGACATGGGCTCAATGGCTAGAAATTGGACTCAGTTGCATAGGACCAGAGGGAAAGGGTGGACTGGTGACCCACTGTGCCCTCTGCCCAGGGAACATCAAGAGCCCCAGTTTTCAGACAATCCTCTACAACCTACTTCTGCCCTTCTTTCTCTCCCTCTCTCCTCCCATCTCTACATCTCCCCCCTCTTCCATTGGCATCTTAATTGATCTCATTGTTCTCCAACCCCTTGAGACCGAGACTCCAGCTGTGCTTAAACAGAACAAAATCTCTTCCAATTTCCCCACCGTTTAAAAGAAAATTGAATTCTTTATCTGCAAAAGGGGGAGGGGAAGAGGAAGAGGGAGGCCAAAAAAGACTGACGGGCTAAACATAAATAGTTAAATAATCTGAGACCAGCTTCTAAATTGTCCAAGAAGGCAAAGGCAAATAGATTCATACCTTTTGTTTTTGAAAAGGGAGAAGAGAGACTCTCATGGTTGTATTCCTTGTTCCTTTCTAATCTTATCAGTTCATCTTTCTAAATAAATTAAGGAGAAAAGGGGAGGGTGAAAAAAAGGGAAAAATGCCAGGAGGAGGAAAGAGACATCGTTGAGTGATTGGCAGCTCTGAACTCCCGTCTGTCTGTCAGGCCTCACTGCTCTTTGGCTGTGTTTATCTCTTTAATCTAAATATCAATCCGTAAAAGCGAAATGGGATGGAATACGAGTCATGATGGGCACCAGGACCAAAGAGGGAGAGAGTCTGTGAAAGCTACTGATTGCAGCTTTCACTATCATTGTCACTGTCCTAGGTCCTGATGGAGCTGTCCCTCACCTAAGGGCTTCTGTTTTCCCAAGGAGACAGAAAGGGACACAAGAGGCTTAGGGTTGAATGAAGACAGTGTCTAACACAGTCTATGCCTACTTAAATGCTGTCTTTCCTCCTCTCAACCTAAAGGAATCACCACCACTCTTCCTGTCTGAATGTGCAATCGTGGAATCTCAGAGAGATTTTGTGATGCCACCTTGTCTATCCCCCCTGCCTCTAGGTAGGGTTGCTTGATGTTAATTCTTAAAAATCTCCATAGAGAGCCCATGTCCTCCTGTTGCTGGTCTAGCATTTCATGGGCTTTCACCCTGGAATGGTGTTTCTACTTTGACCTCAAGCCCCTCTGCTGTGATTTAAGCTCATTTGCTTTCACCTTGTCCTTAGTGAATAGCTGGTCACCATCCTCTATCCAAAACTGATAAGGAGGAGACCTGGCCTCTAGTAACTGCTCTGTGACAAGTGACTTCCCCTCTCTGGGGCTCAGCCTCTAAAATGGGAGGCTGGACTGGATATCCCATCTCTCAGTCCCAGACATTGACTCTAGCTGGCTGTCTATGTGCCTGAAATGCTTTCCCTCCTAACTTTCCTGATTTCCATTAAGCCCCACCTAAAATTCCCATCTTCTACAGGAAGCCATTCCCACCCCCTCTAGGCTCTAGCACCTTCCTCCTTTCGTTTCCTATTTATTCTGTATATAGCTTATTTGCACAAATGTTTGTTATCTCTCCCATTAGATTGTGAACTCTCTAAGGGTGGGGTCTGTCTTTTACCCCTTTTTGTATCTCAGGGTTTAGCCCAGTGCATGGTACTCTGCTTAATAAATGTTTATTGACTGACTAGATAATCTCTGAGGACCTTCCAGCTCTCTGCATCTATGATTATATGGCCCTTCAAGGCCCTCTCTGAGAAGCTGTGATTTTCTATATTCCAAGTCTATCCAAGTTATCCTTCAGTAGTCTGGCAGCTGGTTGGTTTTATTCAGCATAACTGCTAAGAATAGAGAGTTGTCCCTTGAGGTTGGGGGGATGAGGGGTAAGGGGGACAGACTGCTGGTGGGCTGACAAGGGCCAGAAATGAGTTCACCGATGCAATGAGTTGAATGCTCTTTAAAAAGTCCACTCCATCAACCACTAAAAAAGATTGAGTTCTGGGTGAGAGAGGAGGGGTCTGGAGAAAGCCCAATGGTGAACACTGGCAATGCAGAACCACAAGGTTGTCTGGGAAAAGGTCAGGGAGTGGGGAATTGCTAGATTGTGGTATGTGGGCTTTCAGTTGTTTGCCCTCCTTGGTAGGGGAGGGGGGACCCTCTGTAGCGAGGGAGGATGAAAGAGGGGAAGGAGCAGGTGGGAAATAGGGGGAAAAAAGAGGAAAATTCATGCTATTCAGAATGAAAAGAGAAAAATGGTTGCTATAGTAATGGTGCTGATCTCCTTAGGCTTTCTTCCCAAGAAGTTCAAAATCAGTCAGAATAACTTATTAAGTACCTACTATGTGCCAAGCCCCGTGCTAAGTGCTAGGGATACAAAGAAGGGCTAAATAAATAGATGAATTAATAAATAAATGGATGAATGAATGAATAGATAAATAAGTGCCTGAATGTATAAATAAATAGATATATAAATGAATGAATGAATAAATATAGAAATTTTTAAAAGGCCCTGATCTCAGAGCTCACAGTCTAATGGGAATAAACAACATGCAAAAAACTATATAAAAACAAGATACATATATGCATACATATACAGGACAAGTTGGAAATGATCAACAGAGGGAAAATGTGCATTAAGGAAGATTGAGAAAGGTTTCTTGTAGAAGGTAGAATTTTAGGGTTGGGGCTTAAATATCATGTAACTTATTGTGAAAACAATGGTTGTTCAACTTCGGAACATGAAAATGGCTCAGTCTGTGTTTTTCATGGCCCAAGGTTGTGATTTATTTCTTTACAAATTTTTAATTGATGCCTTTTGGGTTTTTATATCACATTCATTTCCACATTGACTCCTTTTCACCCCCACCTAGTGAATCTTCCCTTTTAGCAAAAAATGAAAAAAAAACCATAAAACTATTTGGCAAGGCCAGTCAGCACACCAACCACATCTAACAGTGTATGCAATATTCCACACCCATAGTCTCCTACCTCTGCAATTGAGAGAATGATTGTGCATTTTCTCAACTCTTCTCTAGGGACATGATTGGTCATAATTATACAGTGCTTAGTTTCCTTTCATTGATTATTATCACGCTTATTATTATTATTGCTTTTATTTCATTGTTGTAATTATTTTACATATTGTTTTCCTGTTTCTACTAACTTTACATCAAATTATACAAGTCTTCCTATGCTTCCCTGAACTAGTCATATTTGTCATTCCTGATGATCAATCTAGGTGGCATAATAGATAGAACACCTGGCCTAAAGTCAGTAAGTTGAGAAGACCTGAATTCAAATCTGACCTCAGACACTTATTAGCTACGTAAGTGGGCAAGTCACTTAACCCTGTTTGCCTCAGTTTACTCATCTGTAAAATGAGCTGGTAAAGGAAATGGCCAACCACTCTAGGATCTTTGCCAAGAAAACCCCAAACAGGGTCACAAAAAGTTAACGTGGCTGAAAAAAAATAACTGAGCAAACAACATGGGACAAAAATATTCTATCATGTTCATATACAATTTGTTTAACCATTCTCCAGCTGATGGGCACCTCCTTTCCTTCCTATTCTCTGCTAGCACAAAAAGTCCTGCAATGAATATTTTGAAATATATGGGATCTTTCTAGAGTGCATTGGAACTATATGTGTCAACAAGTAGGAATGTTTTAGTCCCTTTCTCAGCATAATTCCAGATCTCTTTCCTGCCTAGTTGGACCAATCCAAACTCCACTAAAGAGGGCAGTGTGCCCCACACCTGTGACATCAGTCTTGTGGAGACTTCATAGAACCGTAGATACAGAGCTAGAAAAGATTGAAGGTCTTCCAGCCCAAATTCTTCATTTTCCAAATGAGGACACTGAAGCTCAGAAAAATTAAGGGGTTTGCCCAAAGCCACACAGGCAGTAGTAAGTTGTGAATCTAGGATTTGAACCCAGGGCCTATGCCCCAAAGCCAGTGTTTTCTTCCTTATGCCATCCAGACTTCCCCTAGTGTGGACGTTTTCTCTGTTGATACCCAGCTATGCTTATCTACAACATGGCCTCAGAGACACTGAAGGGCTTGCCATAGATCACATAGCTAGAATAAAACTTCAACCCAGGTCCTCTTAGCTCCAAGAAAGCTTTCTTGTTTCTTATTTCTTTTCTTGTTTTTTCTTTTTTTTTTTTTTTTTGGTGAGGCAATTGGGGTTAAGTGACTTGCCTAGGGTCACACAGCTGGTAAGTGTTAAGTGTCTGAGCCTGGATTTGAACTCAGGTCCTCCTGACTCCAGGGCCAGTGCTCTATCCACTGCACCACCTAGCTGCCCCAAGACTTTCTTGTTTTAATGCCATGCCTCCTATCTCCCCATTTTACACACGTGAAAATGGAAGCCTATGATGGGAAATTGCCCACAGTTATCCAGTGAGCCAAGAACAGAACCCAGGTGTCCTGACTCTGGTCTGAGTATATTCCATTAATAATAATATCAAACATTTATATAGTGTTTTACGATTTTAAAAAGTACCTTACAAATATGTTATCTTCACAACAATCTTAGGAGATAAAAGCTAGTATTATCCCTACTGATGAGAAAATTTACAGAGGCAGACAGATGTTAATTTACTTGCCCAGGGTCACACAACTAGTTAGTATCTGAGGTAAGATTTGAACTCAGGTCTTCCTGACTCCAGGTCCAACACTCTTTTGTTCAACTTAGCTGCTTTCCATTAGTTCAGGACTCTTCAAAGTCATTCCCATTTATCTCATCAGCCAGAGAAGTGCCCTGGCAACAAGCCAGGCAGTGTAGTACAAGAGATAGAGTGATGGTCTTTGAGTTAGAAAGACTAGGGTATAAACCAGTCTCAGGCATTTACTAGATGTGACCATGAGCATGTTATTTAAACGTTCCCTCCACAGGATGCTGTGAAGACCAAAGGAGATGATGTATGTGAACATAAGGATTCACGGTTTCATTGATCTATTGCCAGATAGGAACCCAAAGATCATCTAGTCCGAGTTCCTCATTTGACAGAGAGACTTGGATTCAAATCCTGTCTCGGACACCTACTACGTGATTCTGGGCAAATCATTTAACGTCTCTATGCCTCAGTGTCCCCATATGTAAAAGAAGGGAATTGCACTGGATGGCCTCCGAGGTCCCTTCTGGCTCTAAATCTATGATCCTGGGACTTGGCCAAAGCCACACAAATAGCAATCATTGGAAATGGGATTCTAACCCAGAAACTCCAAGGGTAGTACTCTTTTCATAGTTCTAACCCATATTCCTTCCCTGTCTCATTGTGTGAGTTGCTTCTCCTGGTGAGTCCCAGCTTCCCCTTCTGTCAAGTCACAAAGAGTGACTCTCTGTGCCTTCCAGGGATGGTTTCACAAGAGATGAGATTATATGGATAAAATCCCCAGAGGTCCTGGGAAAGAAAGCCTGTAAAAATCAGTGCAGCTTCTCCTCTCTGGAGGAAAAGACACATTTCAACAATGATAACTCATATTTAGACAGTGCTTTAAGGTGTATAATGATACCCTGTGCCAGCCTGGGTCAGGAAGTTCTAACTGGGGGGGGGGGGCACAGAAAGAATGAAGGAGAGCTGTCTGAGGGTGGCTCAGGGTTTCACAGTCACAGGTGTCTTGCCTTTCCCCATCCTACACCTGACTCCACCCAGACATCAGCTATTTTTTCACTGTCCAGCTCCTAGGGCTGGCTGGCACTGCCCACTGGCAGAGACAGAGAAGCATTGGTCCAGCTGCAGTAAAACACTCCTGCCGGCACCTATCTCCAAGATCATTGGTGATTTATATTTCCTACATCGGACTTTGACCTTAATTTCTGCTGTTGGTATGGGGCTGTAAAATTCATTAGGGGCCTAAGAGAGGAGTGATTGAGATGTCAGTCGGGCAATCGTGTGGTTATTTAATCTATCAGATGTGCAGCTTGCCATTTAGGTGGACAACAAGAGAATATGAAATCAATATGGTTCATTAGCAGGGAAGCTTGCGCCTGGCCCAATCAGCACCCGCCAATGACAGCAGCCGAGGCAGGCGTGCGGGCACACCATCCCCGTGTCACCTTGGAGAACAGACATGTTCCACCACGCATGGGCAGAGAGGGTCCCAGCCAGGCAGAATGCCCACCATCCAACAGTATTCTGCAGGCATTCTTTGCCTTTCTGCCATCACAGTGGTCTCCGGGGCTGGGGACCTTGCTCTAACAATCTGCACCTCACCTGGAATCTCAGTCAAGGAGGGGTCCCAGTGTCTGAGAATACAATGGCTAGACACAGCGGGTGGGAGCTTTCCACAGCTCCCCCAGGGGGTTGATTGGACAATGTGGTTTTTCCTCTCCTCCTCACCGTTACATCATCATTTGCCAAGCTTTTCCACCGCCCCAGTTTCTCAAGATCCCACTTAGCAAATCTCTGGACATCATGTCCTTCTCAAGGAATATACTTCAAAAACCTTCTGCCTGCCCTACTCACTCTGCCCAAACGCACACGCCTACACCTAGTCCCCATCATTGTAGCCGTGATGAGCACCGAGGCTCAAGTAACTTCTGATTAGGAGTTCTTCCTCTTCCCACGATGTTCTTATGGCTGAGAGAGAGGAGGAGGTGGGGGCGGGAAGGGGGTAGCAGGAGAGGCCTTTCTCTTTATTCTCCAGCAGAACTCAAAATGACCAAATGTCACTCACCTTGGTTTGCCTTAGACAGGAGAAGGATTTGGGGAGGGAGAAGCAAAGTTAGGCTTCAGGCTAGAAATGGGTGACCATGAATAGATTTGCTTGGCTGGGACCAAGGATTATTGGAGGGGACTGAGGATAGTAAGAGACCTTTTGTAAAAAAAAGAATCATGTGGAGCAGCCAGGTGGCACAGTGGATAAAGCGCCAGCCCTGGATTCAGGAGGACCTGAGTTCAAAGCCAGCCTCAGACACTTGACACTTACTAGCTGTGTGACCCTGGACAAGTCACTTAACCCTCATTGCCCCTCCCCAAAAGAATCATGGGTTTAGGGTATTACACCTGCTACTACCATTACTGCAATTACTATTCATATGACCACTACTATAGCTAAGTGGCTCAGCAGGTAAGAGTTCAGTCTGTGTTTAGATAAAAGAGGCAGCTAGGCAGGACAGTGAAAAGAGTGCTAGGCCTGGAGTCAAAACGACATGAGTTCAAATGTGATTTCAAAAACTTAATAGCTGCATGACTCTGAGCAAGTCACTTCACCTCATTTGCCTCAGTTTTTCCATCTGTAAAAATGAAGTAGAGAAAGAATGGCAAACCCTTCTAGTATCTTTGACGAGGAAACCCCAAATGGGGTAACAAAGAGTCAGACACAATGAAAATGAATAAACAACACAACAAAATTAATAAAAAATAATAGCTGTTCATATGCCTATAGCACTTCTCACACAGTATGCCATAAAATCTTCACCACAGCCTTGTGAGATAGGTACCCTTATTCTTTTTTTTTTTTAATTTTTGCAGGGCAATGAGGGTTAAGTGACTTGCCCAAGGTCACACAGCTAGTAAGTGTCAAGTGTCTGAGGCTGAATTTGAACTCAGGTCCTCCTGAATCCAAGGCCAGTGCTTTATCCACTGCGCCACCTAGCTGTCCCTAGCTACTTATTTTAATTTGACAGATGAGGAGCCCTCAGCTCAGAGGTTAAGTAATCTCCCACACTCACACAGCCAGGAAGTGTCTGAGGTGGGATTCAAACCCAGGACTTCTTGACTCCAAGTCTAGCATTCTGCGCACTTTACTGTTAGGGGTCAGAATGCTCTTTGCTTCCCTTTGTTCCCTCCAGACTCTCCCTTTGCAACATCATTCAAGTGATTGAATGTTAGGTTATCACCCAACCCAGCTCAAGGTAGCTTTGTCTACCAGCCCCCAGACCATTCTCCCACCTTTCTCCAGGAGTTCAGTGTCCAGCTTATTGTGGTCTCCCTGCCCCGAGCTTCTCCCCCTCTCCATCCCAGTCCTCACTCAGTGGCCAAAGGGCTTTAACTGAGGCCTGACCCTGTCACTTCCCTACTCAATAAACCCTATAGGATCCTTATTACTTCCAGGTTCAGATGATAAAGTCCTCAGTTGGGCATTTAAAGCCCCTTATAAGCTGGATCCTTCCTATCTTCCCAGACTTCTTCCACTTCTCTCCCTTGTACATATTCTTCGGTCCAGTGACACCTGCCTCATTGCTGTTCCTTGCACCCAGCCTTCCAGCTCCTGAACCTGTGCCTTTTCTCTAGCTGTGCCTCCAGTGCCCTCCCTCCTCACCCCTACTTCCTGACTTCCCCAGCTTCCTCCAAGACTCAGCCTGCATCTCACCCTCCTCATCTTCCTCTCCGCTCCCTCCCCCCTCCATCCCTGACCTCATGCGTTCCCTCTGATATTCCTTTCATTTACACTGTATGTATCATATGTGCATAAGTATCATATATGTGTACAGATAGATCCTATATCTATATGCATGATATAGACAGTTATACATGCACATGAGATGAACAACGCATGTGTATGTGCATATTAGGTACACTCACACAAATTTTTGAGGCCAGGGACCATGTTTTCTCCTTTCTCTGTATCCCAACACTTAATACAGTGTCTCACACATAATTAGCATTTAATAGATACTGGATGACTGTACATCTTTATATACTAATATATGAATATGACATTTCCCTGGAAGATTGCAAGGTCCTTAAGGGCAGACACTGTTAAGTTTTTTGTTTTGTGTTGCCAGTGCCCAGCATATAGTAGGTCCTAAATATAGATAGTTCTCACCGTAAATTCATATTACACGAACTCTACTTGATGTAAAGGATCCTGAAAGAAATCTGCATTCTGAAAGCATGCCCACTGTGTGTTCTTCTCGATTCTGGACAGGCCCCCAGAAGGCTAGCCCCAGCCCTCTGCTTGTTCCTTCTCCTGCTTTCTCTTCTCTGTCCCTGGCCACCATGAGTCCTTGAACTCAACATCAGCTCCCTCCCTTCACAGGGGCATGGCCCCCTTCCTGCCCCTATCCCTCTTTCCCTCACTCCTTTCCTTCCCTAAGTCTACTGGAAAATTGTCATGACATAAAAATCACTCTACATAGAGGTCTGCAGAACAGCTCATTTACGTAAAGCAAGAACCACCTGCATGTGTCATTCATCAGCTGCTGTACCTCCCCCTACTCAGGACTTTCACCACACTCATCCTGTGCCAACCTTCATTATGCCCAGTGGATCAATGTGTGACCTCAACTCCAGGGATTTACCTCCATCCCTCTTAATTATGGAGCCAATGCACACCAAATGGACAAATCTTTCCTCAAAGGGTGTTGTGCCCAGAGAGTTTTCTTAACTTCAGGGGCAGAGAGAGAGAGCAAGACAGAGACAGACAGAGACAGAGACAGAGAGAGATTGGTGCTTCCCTACAATAATTAACACTCTGGTTAGGACTCTTGAGAAGACCACCAGCCTTAACAATCTTAACCTCTAGTGACTGCAAACCACTGACTCTTTCCTGATATCCTTTTGGATGTTCAGTGGAAAGCCAGCCCTACAATCCTGGACTCCATCCATTTAGAAATCTGGTTAGTCCCCCCTCCATCCAGAATCACAAGCAGTTTTCCCAAGGAATGCCAAGACCTGCTCTTGGGATCTGGATATGATGTTAGCAGTGAAAGGGTAGAGCCCCATTGCTCTTTACGGAATGTCATTGAAGTGCCTTCAAATAGAAATAAAAGGTCTGTATGGGAAAGCCTACTTTCTCTACCTTTCTTATTGCTATTCTCCTGCAAGAACTCTACCCATGGAATTTACCTTGCAAAACCCTTCCTCCTAGTCTTTGCTCAAGCCACCCCCCCTTCCCCAACCTTCAATACCCTCTACTCTCTTCTCAATGTACCTTTATCTAATCCATCCTTCAAAGAATAACTCAAATCTTATCTCTTCTGTTCAACCTTAGCACAGTGCTTGGCACTTAATAAACGTTTGTTGAAATGGACTGAAATAGAACCTTCTATAATAATCCCAGCCTAAAGTGATTTCTGTTTACTCTAAATAGAACATGGGACCTACCATCTATGCCCCTGTAGAGTTAGTTTTCTATTTATGTGAGTATGTCTTATCTACCCAACTGAAAAGTCAGCTCCTCCAGTGCAAGGACTGACTTTATGTTTCTTTAAGAGCCCCATGGTGCCCAAAAGAATGGCTTCCTAGAGGGTAATCTCTGAATGCATATTAGTTGACTGGTTGATTGGGAATCTAGCGCCATCTTGAAGGTTGGGCTATTTGGAGTTTTGTTGGAGTCCTTGACTAACCTTTTAGAAGTTGATGTGGTATCTTCTCTGCTCTGCTCTGCCTGAGACCACCCCAGAACATCAGAACCATAGAACGTTAGAGTTGAAAGTGCTTAAAGGTCCCCTACTCCCCCCACCCTTGATTTACAGATGAGGCCCAGAGATACTGAGTGATTTGTTCAAGGGTATGTAGTGTATGATCAGCAGAGTCAGGCCTAGAATCTGGGTGTCTCCTGACTTCTACAACACTAGGCCAATTCTGATGGGCCCCCCGACCCCTGTACACTCCATTCCTTCCATTCCCCCTCCTTCCAGCTGCTGGCCTCTACCTCACCCCGTAGTGAGACTCCCAGCAGCGCCAGGCAATCAGCTTTGGGTCGGTCACCCTGCAGTCCTGACAGGCTTTTGACATCCCATAATTGCTTTCCAGCTACGACTCCTTTAAGCACAGAACTGCTGGCCGGAGCAATTTGCTCCCCATCAATTTTTATTTCCTGGTTTTAAAATAAAATAAAAGGAAATAAAGAAGGAGGTGGAGGAGACAGGGAGCAACGTTTTGTCTGCAATAACAAACAAACTGGAAACCCTGTTCTATGCGTCAGCCTGAGTTCCTCTCTTTGCCCTCTCTAACCCAGGAGCAGCTCTACCCAGCCCAAAGTGAGTGGCCCATCAACAAACAGACACCTCAGCCTGCCTGGACCACACATACTCCTGGTTCCTTGAGTCTTACCTCCTCATCCTTCCACCAATGACCTATCCCCCCAGAACTTAGGATCATGGTATTAGAGCTGGAAGGGACCTTAGAAGTCATGGAGTCCAACCTTCTCATTTTACATTTGAGGAAACTGAGGCCAAAAGCAGTTAGCTGGCTTCCCTGAAGTCACACCAGTAGTAAATAGTATAGTGGGTGAAAATACATTATTTATAACCTTCCTTTAAAAGGAATCACTCCTTTAAATTTGTGGGGGAGCAAGGAAGGGAGTGGCCAGTAGTTCCCCCTCATAATTTTGTACGTGGGACTCCCTATATTGGCCACTAATTTGTAGTAAATGTCCAAAGGGTTACAACACAAGGCAGAGAATCATGATTTGGTCCATAGAAAAAGGAGTAGCTCTTAGGCTAGGTGGCATTTGAATATTAGCCATTTCCCAAACAAAAACAAACCCCAAACAAACAAAACACCCACCATCATGGGAGGTTTCTAATCAGTCAGCCTTTGGCCTTAGGGGCAGGTTGTTGTATAGAAATACACCAAAATTGACAGTTACATCAAAATGGAGGCTTACGAGGGGCAGGTAGGTGGTTCAATGGATAAAGCACCAGCCCTGAATTCAGGAGGACCTGAGTTCAAATCTAGGCTCAGACTCTTGACACTTACTAGCTGTGTGACCTTGGGCAAGTCACTTAACCCTCATTGCCCCACAAAAGAAGAAGGAGGAGGAGGAGGAGGAAGAGAAGGAGAAACCAAAATGGAGGTTTACTCTAAAATGGCATCATTCATAACAAGAGAGGGGAAAGAAATATTTCCTCTTTGTTTCTTTTTCTCTCTAGATCGCTCTTTCTCTGCCACCATAGTGGTGGAGCTAGGATTCAAACCAATATACTCTGAATGCAAATCTAATGTTCTTTCTACTACATTGGAGAAGAAACTCAGAAATTTGGGAAAACATGCCCTCCTTGCCTCATTCCTCATCTGTAAAATGAGCTGGAGAAGGAAATGGCAAACCACTCCAGTATCTTTGCCAAGAAAACCCCAAATGGGGTCACAAAGAGTCGTACATGACTGAAAAACAATTAAACAACAACATGCCCACATACATTTTCCTCCCTTCTCCATTTTTTCAGTGATTTATTTCCCTCAGTCAGACCTTGAGGGAGGGATCAGAGCTACCACAAATGCCTGCTATAATATTCCAGAGTGAGGACATCTACCAGAGTTTAGATCCTTCTCAACATATTCCCCATGGCTTTTCCTACCCAAAATCCTTTCAATGTTTATTTTTCACTGTTATCAGTTAATATATAATGGGATCTCATTCTTCACATAATCCTAAATGGTGAGTTTCTAGGACTTTATGGCAAGCAAAAAAGAGACAGTCTACTCTCAAAAAGCTTGTTGTCTAAATGGAAAAAATAGAAGGGCGCCACCTTCTCTTTCTTGATAGATCTCATAGCCAAACTTCTTTTACTGGTACAAGTAGCACCAGTTTCCCTTTTCTTGATACAAACGACTACATTGGCATGTCCATTCCTTGGGGAAAAACAAAATAATCAAATTTATTTACTTACACATTAGTTAATCAAAAAGCATTTATTAAGCACTAACCACATGCCAAGCATTCTGTTAAGTGGTGAGGATACAAGGGTGAAAAACAGTCCCTTTCCTTAAAAAACTCACCTTTTAATGGAGGAGATTAAATGCAATTAATGATATACATTATAATTATAAATATGTAAATAATTATGTGCAAGATATAGATATATGTATATAGAGATAGGTGTAAATTTTAATATAGATATATAGTGTAAATAGAAGGAAAGCTTGGAGAACAGTCGCTAGCAGGTAGCGGGGAGAAGGGGAGTCCTCTTGCAGAAAGTGGGAATAGAGTTAAGTCTTCAAGGAAGTCAGGGAAGCCAGGAGGTGGAGGTGAGGAGGGAAGATCATTAGAGGTATGGGGAACATCCAGAGAAAAGCCACAAGGTCTGTCGATGGAGTGTAATAAGAAAACCACATTGGCCTGGGAAGTTATATTGTAGAATAAATGAAGATTAATGTGTAAGAAGACTGGAGAGATAGAAGGGGGCCAAGTAATGAAGGGCTTCAAATGTCAAATAAGGCATTTTATATTTAATGCTAGAGGTAATAGGGAGCCACTGGATTTTATTAAGTTGAGGAGGGGAGTGACATCTATACTTAAGGCAACTCTGACAGCTGAGTAGGAGGTGGGTTGGAGTGGGGAGTGGGGAGATTTGATGCAGGGAGACCAGCCAGAAGGCTATTGACATAGTCTAGGCATGAAGCAGTGAGTGCCTATACCAGAATGATGGCTCCGAGCATTTTCATTGGCTGTCCCCCATGCCTGGAATGCTCTCTCTCCTCATCTCTTCATAGTAGGTGCTCAACAAATGTAGTTTGAGTAACTGGCCTATATAAGTGATCTTGTGAAGGGAGAAACAATGAGACTTGGCAACAGATTAGATATATGGTATAAATGCAAGAGAGGAGTTAAGGTTGATATTCAAGTGGTAAGCCTGGGTGTTTGGGAGAATGATGGTACTCCCAACAGTAACAGGGAAAGTTGGAAGAGGAGAGGGTTTGGGGGGAAAGATAATGAGTTGTGTTTTGGATATGTTGAGTTTAAGATGCCTACACAATGTTCAGTCTGAGATATCCAAAAGGCAGTTGAAGATGTGGGACTGGATTTCAGGGAAGAGATTAGGGCTGGATATATAGATCTGAAAACCATCTGCATAGAGAAGAGTTATACCTATGGAATCACCAGGTGAATTAGCATAAGGAGAGAAGAGGGGAACGTAAGACAAAGCCTTGGAGGACACTCATATTAGTGGACATGGCTTAGATAAAGACCAGCAGAGGAGACTGAGGAACAATCAGATAGATAGGAAGAGAAGCAGGAGAGGACAGTTTTAAGAAGACCTAGAGGGGACAGCTAGGTGGCGCAGTGGATAGAGCACCGACCCTGGAGTCAGGAGTACCTGAGTTCAAATCCAGCCTCAGACACTTAACACTTACTAGCTGTGTGACCCTGGGCAAGTCACTTAACCCCAATTGCCTCACTTAAAAAAAAAAAAAGAAGACCTAGAGGAGGCAGCTAGGTGGCATGGTGGATAAAGCACCAACCCTGGATTCAGGAGAACCTGAGTTCAAATCCGGCCTCAGACACTTGACCCTTACTAGCTGTGTGACCCTGGGCAAGTCACTTAACCCTCACTGCCCTGCAAAAAAAAGAAGACCTAGAGAGAAGAACCTCTCCTGGACCACCACCTTGTTAGGGCAGAGGGGTTTTCCAGTTGCAATGTATGGGTGTGAGAGTTAGACTGTTAAGAAATCTGAGAACTGCAAAATGGACACTTTTGAATTGTGATGCTGAAGAAGACTTTTGAGAGTCCTTTGGACAGCAAGAAGATCAAATCAGTCAATACTTAAAGAGATTAATTCACGCTATTCTTGAGAATGCCAATGACTGAAGCTGAAGCTTAAATACTTTGGCCACATCATGAGAAGATAGGATTCATTGGAAAAGCCCCTGATATTGGGAAAGATTCAAGGCAAAAGGAGGAGGGGATGGCAGGGGCTGAGACAGATAGATAGTGTCATGGAAGTGACGAATATGAGCTTGGACAGATTCCAGGAGATAGTGAAAGATAGAAGGGCCTGCTGTGCTGTGATCCATGAGGTCACAAAGAGTCAGACATGACTAAACAACAAAACAACAACCAAGAGAAGAGACAGCATCCAGGAGGAAAGGGTGACCAATGGTGTGGCAAATATGTCATAAAGGTCAAGAAGGATGAGGAGTGAGGAGTCTCTTAGAGCTGGCGATTGGTAATTGTGGAGAGAGCAGGTTCCTGGCCTCATCAGGTTAGGAACCAGTTTGCAAAGAATTGAGAAGCGAGTGAGAGTGAGGGAGTTGAGGGACATTTTCTCAAGGAGAAAGAGAGGTATAGTACAGTAGCTAGTACAGAGATGATCATCTCAAGGGTTTGAGGGGAGGCAGGGTTTAAGAATGGAAAGGAGGGAGTTCTAAGCAAATGGCTTTAGACCTTTTTACATTTTAAAAAATCTTTTCTTTTTTTCATTTTTTTCTTTAAAAAAAATATTTTCCTGAAATTGTAAAGCATGTATAAACAAAAGTTGAGAACTATCTTTACATGTAACGGAAAAAATAAAATATCTCAAAAAATATATATATTTTCAGGGGGCAGCTAGGTGGCACAGTGGATAGAGCATTAGCCCTGGATTCAGGAGGACCTGAATTCAAATCCAGCCTCAGACACTTAATACTTACTAGCTGTGTGACCCTGGGCAAGTCACTCAACCCCAATTGCCTCAATAAATTTTTTTTAAATAATAAAAAATATATTTTCATAGGAGATGTGTTTTTCTTAAGTATAGGCCATAAATGTTTAGTGGAGCTTCACAGGCAAGTTCCCAGGTTGCTGAGACATATGTATCTCCATATGTTGGATAAATTTCTAAACCATATATGATGTATAGGTTGATACAGGTTCATGTGTTATGACACAAAATCATGTTGCTGTATCATATCTATTTGGGATTTTCTGTAATTCCAGGATAATCCTGCTTTCTACTTAGTATATTTATCAAAGTATATCATCCCCTTAATGGGATAGTACTTCTAAACCCACTGGAAATAAAAGATATTCCCAAAATATTGGAGTAGGGGGTATGTTTTACCCTCTCATGAAGATTCTTACTTAGATTTTGGAGTCTTACCTGGACTTCTTCTGACAAGAATTTTAGTATAGTCTGGAATGAAAAACTTTTTTCCAATCTTCTGGTCTCCAGTCTTTATATTGTTTCACCTGTAATGCCTGTCTTTTTCCTTCATAACAATGATAGCAGCTGTTTTTTTTTACTGTTCCCCTAACAGCACAATGCCTGGCAAATAGTAGGTGCTTAATAAAGGTTTAATTGAACTGGAGCTTGTATCACACTCTAAAGTACAAGTTCTTAAATTTTGTTTGCCATAGACTGTTTTGACACTTTGGTGAATCCTATTCACTTTTTCTCAGAATAGTGTTTTTGATGCATAAAATAAAATACATAGGAAGCCATATAAAAGAAGCCAATTATATTGAAATACGGCTGTCATTTAAAAATAAATCCCTCCAGGCTTATGGACACCAGGTTAATAACCTGGAGAAGTCAATAGTAAACTGTCCAGATGCTAGGTCTCTCTGAAGGTCTTTGCTTATTTTTTGAGGATGAATTAGGTTGTTTTCCTGCAATCATTTGCCAATTTGGCATTGTTTTCTTTCATAATTTTTGTAATTTTACTTTTCCTTGTACTTTAGTGCTGATCCTGTTTCACTGTGAACTTGAATCATCCTTGAAATATTTCACTTCCCTATAAATTCAGCAGCTGCTACAATATCTCTAACAGTCATTGAAATGTGCTCCCTAAAAGCTATAATTTTTACGTTTCCTTGGAGTGATATTCATTTTTTAAAACCACATAACTAAAGACATAACAAAAGAGAAATGATTTACATGTATGGCACAAAAGCCAGCCCTCATCCAATAGAGAACTAACTAAAAGAGGGAGTGGTGGGGAACCAGCTCAATCCAGTTTCATCTGGTAAAGTTCAGATCTTCTGAGTTGCTCTAGTGTCAATATAAGAGCATATGCATGATCATTGCTGCCACAAAATTAAAACATTTTATAGGTGGCATTTATAGAGCTCTTTAAGGATTACAAAGTGCTTTATATATGTCATTTCACTTGATCCTCTCAAATCAATCCTGAATGATAGGTGCTATTATTATACCTATTTGAGGATGAGAAAACTGGGGTAAAGAGAGGTCACATAGCTAGTGTCTTGGGCAGGATTTGAACTCAGATCTTCCTGTCTCTAAGTTTAGTATTCTATCCATTGTGCAACCCAGCTATTTATTTTTTCTTAATTTGCCTATCAAAATTATTGTCTGCTTCAAGTAATTCGCACACCACTTTGCCAGTTATTGGCTTCTTTTCCCTTTGGTGCCTCCTCCCTCTATCTCCCTACCCATCCCATTCCCAGTCTCTATTACTTAGCCTCCCTGATAAAGTATGACTTCAATAACATTCTCCAGTCCTAAGGACCTCTCTCATTTTCACTTTGGAAAACACAGTAATAATGCTTTATTATCCTAAATCTTTTATTTTTTGTCCCAGAAATCCCTCCTCTCACTCGGCATCACCCTGTTTTGTTCCCACCTAATTAAAAAGAAATCCTCATAATGTTTCCTACCCTGAACCACAACTCTTAGCTTTTTCTCTTTCACGTGAAATCCAGATTTAGGCCTTTCTTCCCTATCCCCAAAGTCACAGTTACATGCTAACATAGATTAATCTCATCTCTACCTAGAGGCTTCTCCATTGTCAGCATCCCACAACCCCTGACACAATCAGACCTGGGAGACTAGGGCAGGATCCAGACAATATTGTCAAAGATACAGCTGTCACCAACTTTGTGAAACAACTCCCTCACTGCCAAACTCTCTAGCGTTCTCCATGATATAGATCTCCAGCTGTTTACAGTATAGTGTGGCATAGTATAGCAAAGAAGACTTCCCCAAGGACATGCCCAGAATTCAGACACACACTAGAAAAGCCATGCAGAAACAACAGACCACCACAATGGCAGGACTTCTCCATAAAGTAATATCACCTGGGTTGGTATAAGGGATGCCTGACTTGAAAAAAAGATCATTGTGCATAGACAACTAAAGACTTACATTGTCCTTATCAGTAATCCTACCCAACCAGGGACAGTGATGAGGATATTCGCTCAAGGTGGAAAAGGCACGGTTAAGAAACAGGTTATGGGTGTTTGTAATGGAGAGTGTTAAATGAAACTAATCAGTATGATAGAAAGAGCACTTGATTTAAAGCCAGGGAATCTGGGTTCAGGTCCCCATTCTGCCAGTTGTGCCCCCAACTGACCATGCACAAGTCATTTAACCTTCTCTGAGCCTCAGTTTCACCTTGGGGGTGGGAGTGGAGGGGTTGGACTAAAAGACCTCTGGCTCTGAAACCTATAAGCTCTATGAGATTCATTGATCATCCACTCGCCATGAACTGGCTTTATTCTCAGACGAAGCAGTCTCCTGCTCTTTGAATTACAGTCAGAAAAACTGAAGCACTATTCCCTCCCACCCAGGGGCCCAGGGATAAACTGGATGGCCTTCCACCTCTACGGTGGCCAACTGGCAGATCCCCCCAGGCCCAGTCGAGGTTTTCTGCTCCACACAGAATACGGAAGGCATTAAAAGATCCAAGTGAAGAACAGCATCGGGACTGCTTAGGAGGCTTGAGGAGAAGAGAGCCCTTTGAGCTTGAAGTGTCTCTTCTCTTGGCATAAGTCCTTCCTGGCCTCATACCCACAGCCCTCCCTCAGCTACCTCAGAGGCCCTTCCAAAGCTTCCAGGAGTAGAGTTAATCTCATCCAGTTTAAAGAGTTATTCAGTGGGGCTCAGTGAATGATGAATGTTGAAACCATTACCAGCGAAGCACCAGGACTCCATGGAGCTGTTTAAAAATGCATTCTCCCATGTAAATTTCTGCTCCATCAATCCTTATGACATGTCAAACATTGCTATTGTTTCCTGAACAAATTGTACGACATGCCCTTTTCTGCAGATTTGTGCACACGAGTAGAACCACTCTCTGGCTTTGCTGCCACTTATGCGCAAGACTGAGGGTAGCTGCATCAGCAGCTGTGTTCTCATTGCTGCAGAGCAGAAACCCTAGGCAGAGCAACCAGGCGTGCATGGCTGATGGGTGGTGCAGGGAACTGGGAGAAACATGCCCAAGTGGCTGGGGAGGTGTGAAGGTGGCCCCAGGTGAAGTTGAGGAGAGGGAGTCTGTGTGTGTGTGTGTGTGTGAGTGTGTGTGTGTGTGTGTGTGTGTGTGTGTGTGTGTGAAGGAACATGTCAAGATGGGGAAATATAAAAGAAACAGAAGACGTATGACTACAGGAAAAGGAGAAATGGGAGTATAAAGGCATAAGAAGAGAGGGGTTTTAGAATGTAATAAGATCCTATTGATGGTGTATAAGAAGAAAAAGGTATAAGGTAGAAGTAAAAAACTGTAAGAAGAGAGTAGGGGTAATATGAGAATTTAAGTATAGGATGAAAGAGAGAAGATTGGGTGGATAAGGGTAAAAATAAATATGTTGTAAGGTTGTAAGAGGTTGTTAAGGAGAAATGGGATAAGAAAGTGGAGTAGATGAGAATGAAGATTTAAGAACATAAAAGGAGAACAATGTAAGTAAGGAAAGGCTTGTGTTCATGTTGCCTACTGACCTATAGGTGAGGATATGGGTAAGTAGGTGCTGAGGAATATCTAGGATACTGAGCGGTAACAAATCAAATCAGCATGAGATTGTGTGCTGGCTGGACCAACCACTCTAGAAATGACATTGCTGCCAAGGGTGGGTGGAAAGTGGGCTGAGAATGCTTAAGTGTGCTCAGTCAGAAAGGGAGGGGAGGAGACTCACCGATGAATCTACAGGTTGGCAGAGTGCCTCAAATGATGGTGAGAAGAGGCCATCTCAGACATTAAAGAGTGTCTTGATGTCTGTGGAAAGAACAAAAAGTGTGTCTTAAGTACCCAGCCCTCTTCAGAAGTCTGTGACAATGTGGGTCATTAAGGGGAGCTAAGGATCACAGAATCTTGGGGTTGTAAGAGACCTCACTGGCCATCTGGGTCTAAAACAAACCTAAGAATGCATACTCCATGAGGAAGGAGCTGTCCAGCCTTTTCTTAAGACCTCCAATGAGGATGAAGCCACAGGGCCCCCAGACAAGCTCCTTACCATTTGGGGACAGCAGTTTCTCCTCCTGACAAGTCTAAATGTGCCTCTTTGCATCTTCTCATTGCCTTGGTTCTCTTGTCTGGGGCCATGCAAAACTTGTCTCATCCCTTTTCCACATCACAGCCCATGAAATATTTGGATTCAGCTATTATATCTTATCTGCCCATGCAGGCACACACACACACACACACACACACACACACACACACACACATACCCCAGAGGCTTTTCTCCTCCAGGCTAAACATCCCCAATTTCAACTAATCTTATATGGCATTAAAGTGAAGCCCTTCAATCATGCTGATTAACCTCCTCCAGACACATTCCAAGTTCTCAGTGCCTATCCTAAAAGAGGATGTCTACAATTGAACATAGTGCTACAAAAGAGGCATGGGTAGTTCCCTTCTACTCTGTACTAGAAAGTTAGGACCACCCAAAGTAGCCATCAGAATGAGAACTATTTCTGGGAGTTGTAGGAATTTTCTTCCTTCTTTTATTTATTTATGTTTGTTTATTTTTATTTTTTGCAGAGCAATGAGGGTTAAGTGACTTGTCCAAGGTAACACAGCTAGTAAAGTGTCAAGTGTCTGAGGCTGGATTTGAACTCAGGTCCTCCTGAATCCAGAGCCGGTGCTTTATCTACTGTGCCACCTAGCTGCCCCCTAAGTTGTAGAAATTTTCAAATGAGATTTGATCAGTTTTCTTCCACTCATTTCATTGCCTACATTTGGTAGCAAAGGCCTCTCCAAATGAACAGATTATGGGGCGTGTCAACTTCTATACCAGGGAACAGAAGAGAAGAAAATTTCCGAATAAGATGTGTCCAAACAAGATTTATCAAAGGATATTTTATACATCTAACCAGGAGCTTGGAAAGACTAAAGATGAAAAAGGGTGGTGTAGTCTTTCAAATCTATATCCAAACTGGCTGTTGGAAGAGCAACCCCCCCAAAAAAATGCTTTCTTTTTTACAGGAATTCCATCTCCAATGTGTTAAGATACTCAAATTTCAGGGGCTCCAGGGTGGTGGCTGGTGGGGAAACAAGGCATTTTTTGCTAACTCCACTCCCCAATTTATGATTTGGGATTTTTTAAGCATTATAACTGGTTAAGGGGCCAAAAGAGGGGGAAAGGGAAGTGTAGGATGGGAGGGGAGAATCTGGTCAAATCTCCTGGCTACCTTTGGGCCATTCTCAGAGATAGGAACCTGTTCTTCATGGCCTTAGCTGGGCTTCTGAGTCTCCCCTTGCACAATTAGGTAAGAGCTCATACAACTAACAAAGGGGTCAAAGGTTGTCTTTGGGCTGAGTTTTTATTTTAATTCTTCTCTCCTGAATGAGGGTCTAGATGCTCAATTTCTATAACATGCCACCAATAAAGTGAACAGCTATGGGTTAACTCAAAGCCTCTTGGTCAGTTATTGCCTATATCAGGAGTGTCTCCCATCTATGATATGGTCAGCAGGTTGCTCAGGGCTTCAAAAGGTCCCAACACACTTGGCCAGAGCACATCTGGAATATTGGGGATCTGGGTACCGAATTTGGGGAAGGACATTCAATTGTGAACTAGGCAGGATCATGAGCTAGAACCCAAAGGGAGCTCAGAGGTCTTCTAGCGTAGATCCCTTTCTTTTCCAGAATATGAAACCCAGAAAGAGGAGTGACTTGCCCAGGGTTACAAGGCTTAGTGAAAAGGATTTGAATTTGAACTCATCAGGCCTGACTCCAGACCCAAAACTCTTCCCAGTGTAATTATCAGTCCTGTACCATTTTGTAGCCAGTGAACCTGCAGGGTAGAAACCTTTGACCTAGGATAGCAAGTTAATTAATCATATCTCCTAGGAATGTTTGAATTAGAATAAAAGAGATGGGGTGGGGGGAATGGCTAGAGAAATTCAAGAAAGAGTATGGGAAAGGCTTAGATTGACTCTCAGAAATTTCCACCATCCAAAACCTGGAAACAGGAGTTCCCTCCTGACCTTCAGGGAGACTCAGACATGCTGCCCAGGCCAAAGATAGGTAAGATAGCTCTAGCTGGGGCCAATTCTGGTCAGAAAAGAAATAGCCACCAGGCCTCAAGAACCCTCACAGACCTGGGACTTGACTTTGGGTCCTCCCCACTCTGGGGATAATGTTGGGAAAGTAGTGATGCTTTTGGCAAAAAGATATTATCAAGGAGAACTGATACAGGAATTCCAGTTTGGCTTCTTAAATTGTCAGTGGTAGTGAGAGAACCCTGGAGGAGAAAGGACCCTGATAGAAATTATCTTTTGGCGTCCCACAAAAATACCACCCTCCCACTTCTCTAAATGAGGGAGCCCACCAGGACACCTCTTGGACAATAGGAAAATTCCCTTCTCTTCCTGTTAACTGCAGATCTCCCCTTGGGGTAGCCATGATTGGCACAGCAGTCTTCTCTCACACCTCAGATGACATTGCTAACCTTGTTTTATCCTTTAGTGGGTTTTTTCCTCTTCTCTGTGGGTATTTTTTTCCCTTTTTGTCAGCAGAAGAAAATTATACTTCAGCCAGCATTGTCCATCACTAAAATAAGCACTTACAAACACAATTATAAAGACCCAAATGAAGGAATTAGTTTTGCCAGTAATGGCAATACTCCTAAGTGTTTTCCAAGATGCTTTATAAATCAGGACCTCATCACCAGCCAATCTCAAAGGCCTTGTTCTCACCACTTGGATGGGGGCATGTGGTAGGAACTGATTGGCCACCATTGTCTTTTCAGTCATAGAATGTTCCATTAAAGGATGGCTGATGGGAATGAGTTGAATAAGCATATATATTCAAAGCCCCAAATGGGGAAGAAAGGATTCTGGGGTCAATGACTATGATTGTGCCTCTGGTTTTATGCCTTGGTTCTCATCATGCTGCTGGGTATTTCCTATAAGCTGGCACCATTTGGGGATCCTCATCTGTGTATGGCCACACATGAATGCATCTTCCTGAAGAAAATATTGTACCAGTCTAGATTAGATCAAAGAAATCAGAAGACAAAGCTAAGTGGTTTCAGATTTAAAACTGGAAGGGACCATCAAGGTAATCTCTTGCCACACTTGTATTTCACGTATAAAGAAACCTAGACCAACAGTGGTGAAGTGACTTGTCTAACATTACAAAGTAGTTAACAGCAAAGCTAGCATTCAAATCCAGGTTCCCTGATTCCAAGTCAAGCGTGCTTTCCCACAGCATCATACTATAAATTAGAGACCAGGCCCAAATAAGTTAAAGCTTGCCCCTTTGATAGCCTTTTGTATTGGTTTTCATGGGTATCTTTCCCTTCACCCCTCTGCCAACCTGGCTCATGAAGAAAATATCCCGAATCATTGAAATCCACAGTCATCTCAGACCATTCGAGCGTTTGGGGAATTTGAAGGTTTCACAAGAGTCAGACAGGCCAGTAACGTGTAAAGCAACAGACCTTTGTTATAATTGGCGTGTTATAAAAAAAAATAAAAAAAATAATTAAAATTTAAATTTAAAAAAATAATTGGCATGAAGCCAACATTACAGTTAACCCTGGATGATAATGAAGAACTCATTGTGTTCCCTAGGATGATAATCCATATGAGACTTGACATCACAAGGGTAAATTAGCCTCTGAGAAGTATGAACCTGCCCTTGGAAGGCTAGGTCACCCAGCACAATACTCTGGTGCTCTATTCCCTTCCCTAGTTAAAAAGGGCAAATACATACAAATTAGACCCCAGTATCCTTGAGAAGGGTCTATCCTTTGCTCTTCACTGTGACCACTTTGAGATAAAAATGATAATTATTATTAATGATAATGATTAGCAAAAATAATAGTCACAATTATTATTATATATTATATAATGTTGTTATATAATGTTATAATTATATAATATATCACATAATTCTTATTGATAATGATTAGTGACAATAATAGTCATAATTATTATATATTGTATAGTGTTATTATATATTATATAATTATATTCTATAATATATCACATAATTCTTAATAATGATTAGTAACAATAATAGTCATAATTATTATGTCTTATATGTTATATTGTATTATAATTATATAATATATCACATAATTCTTAATGATAATGATTAGTGACAATAATAGTCATAATTATTATATATTATATAATGTTATTATATATGATATATTATATATCACATAATTCTTAATGATAATGATTAGTAACAATAATAGTCACAATGATTATATATTATATAATGTCATATCATGATACAATTATGTTATATAATATATTACATAATTCTTAATAATGATTACTAATAATAGTCATAATAATTATATATTATATAATATTGTTATGTTATAATTACATTCTAAGATATATTATATAATTATTAATGATAATGATTAGCAACAGTAATAGTAGTAGCTAACATTTCTATAGTGCTTTAAGGTTTGCAAAGCTTTTTACAAATATTATCTTATTTTGTCCTCACAACAGTCCTGGAAGGTAGATTCTTTTGTTTTCCCCCATTTTATAGATGTGGAAACTGAGACTGACAAGTTGAGTGATTTGCCCAGGATTACATAGCTAGTAAGTGTCTGAGACCTGATTTGAACTCAGTTCTTCCTGACTCCAGGTCCAGCACTCTATCTAGGTATGATTTGAAGTCTATTAGTTAAGTTCCCCAAAACTGTTGTAAATGATGACTTGGCAGACCCCGGAGCCTCTGGCCAAATAGAGGAGGCCCTGAGGAGTGGGAGGCTGTGTGAGCAATCCTGCTCATTGCTGCTGGCCAGGAGAACCCCTCACCTCAGCTGCTTACCAGCTGACACATCCCATCTGAGTTGTGCACCCAGGGAGATGCACTAATTAATAGAACACACCGATGGATCGTGGCAGAGAAACAGGAAGTACGGCATGCTTGACCGTCAGAAAACAGGGCCTATGACCAGGCTGCTGGGCGTGCTGGGATCATCCTGGAGCCAGGGCAGAGTGCTTGGGCACATGCTGTGCTCCTTCCCCTAAAGAAAGCTAACTTTACAAAAGAAGAGCTCCGAGCTTGTCCTCTGGCTCTATCCCAGAGCTGAGAGCCCGAGGCTCACAAATCTCTCTGCCCATTAGTCAGTCACTCATTGAGCAGCTTGGATCAGACCTGGGGGAGCTGGGAGAGAGACCAGGTGTCAGTTGGGAGCAGGGGAAGATTCTTCCTTTGCTGAGCATGATGGCAGAGTCTCCTGATGCCAGGCTGGCGGGCAGAGTCTCCAGGAATTCAGAACAGTTTTCCTTCCTCTCAACCTAGAAGAGAACCAAAGGGTAGGTGCTATATATGTACACATATGTATGCATGCACACACCCCCATACACATGCACACAAAGATTCTCCTACTTCTCCAACCACTCTTTACTTCTGTCCTTGGCTTGCTCCTCATTTTCTGCCTAATATGGGCATTATGCAACAGGTTGGCTATGGTCCTCTTCTCTCTTCTCTCCTCTCTCCACACTCTGCTGGGTCAATCTCTTTCACTCCCATGGCCCCATACCTCATAGAACCAGAGACCTAGAACTTTCAGAAACTATCTAGTCCAACCCCCCCTCCCCATTTTACAGTTCAAAAAACTAAGGTTCAGAGAGATGAAATGATTGCCCAAGGTCACACAGACAGGATTTGAACTCAAATCTTTTGACTTCTTAGCCAGTGTTCACTCCACTGTACCACACACTACCCCCAACTCTTGTTCAGTTGTTTCAGTTGTGTCTGACTCTTGGTGACCGCACTTGGGGCTTTCTTGGCAAAGATACTGGAGTGGTTTTTCCATTTCCTTCTCTAACTCATTTTGGAGACTAGGAAACTGAGGCAAATAGAGCTAAGTAACTTGCCCAGGGTCACATAGCTAGTAAGTATCTGAGGCTGGATTTGAACTCAGGTCTTCCTGACTCCAGGCCCAGCGCCCTATCCTCTACACCACCTAGCTGCCGCATCTAGTCCCATCTCTTGTCCCATATTTATAATTCTTGTTCTGACTTCTCTTCTGAATTCTAAACCCACATTTCCAATTGGCAGGTAGATGGTATCACAGATAGAGTGTGGGCCTGGAAGTCAAGAAGACCTCACTTCAAATCTTGTTTTTAACACTAGCTATTTATTTGACCCTCAACAAATGATTGAATTAATCTCTCAGCCTTAATTTCCCTTATCTACAAAATGAACATAATAATAGTACCTACCTCACAGGTTTGTTTTGAGGGTCAAATGAAATTTAATAAATAATAGATGAATGGATGGCCAGACAGACAGACATATAGTTTTGTTATTCAGCCGTTTCCAACACTTTGTGACCCCATTTGGGGTTTTCTTGATGGAGACACTGGAGTGGTTTGCCATTTCCTTCTCCCAGCTCATCTTACAGATGAGGAAACTGAGGCAAACAGGGTTCAGTGACTGGCCCAGGGTCACACAGCTAGCAGGTATCTGGGGCTGGATTTGAACTCAAGATGAGTCTTCCCAACTCCAGGCCTGCCATTCTGTACACTATGGCATCACCCAGCTGCTGATACATGCATAGATACATGTATATGTGTATAGATACTTACACAAAGCACTCTGAAAGCCTTACGTTGTTATAAACAGCACTCCAGGGCTAGCTGTCATAGTACATATGTCTCCATCTGGGCACTGACACTCCAAGCCAAGCATGTCCAAAGTCACGTTTTCTTGTTTCCTTAGATCTGCCTGTGGCCTCAGCACTTGCCCTCTCTCCCACGACTATGACCTTGGGGTTATGGTGGCTCTTCCCTTCCCCTCACCCCTCACCCCTCACCCCCAAAGAGTCCCCACGTCCTGAGGGCAACCCTGAAAAGTTCCCTGGCGGCCACCCTCTGGATGAGGCGCAGCAGCAGAAACAACATTGGCATCCCATCAGGAGACCTGGGCTCCCTCTGCCCTTCTGCCATTCTTTCCTTTTCATTGCCTCTCTGGCTTCTTCTTGACCTTTGTCCTCACTCGGATTCTCTCTCCCTAGTGCCTGGCAGGGCCCCCTAAGCAACAGGGAAGTTTTTCAGCTTATTATTATTCGATTTCTCTCACTTTAAAATAAAATTCCTTCCCCTTCCTTGGCCACCACCTTGGATATACATATTCCATAGGTCATTGTATGCATGACATTAAAGCTCTTATAAATCTCCTATGGCTAACGTCAGAGACCTGGTAAATTCTTAGTATCCTCAAGGATGGGAAATAGGTATTTGAGCCTCTACTGGTTATAGGGCATGGAGGAGAGGAGAGGAGAAGAGGGGAGGGGAGAAGAGAGGAGGAGAAGGGAAGGGAGGGGAGGGGAGAGGAGGGGAGAGGAGAGGAGAAGAGAGTTCCATGTTCCCCACTCAAGTCTTCCACTGCACCTCTTGCTGTTACTTCCACTTTCTCCAAAGGTGGATTAGTCATCTCCATGTGTTTGTATAAGCAGCTAAAACTCCCCTCCTTTAGGAACCTTCATAATTAGGCTCCAACCAACCTTTCTAGTCTTACTACACAATATACTTCACTGACTCTCCCATCCAGCCACACCAGCATTCTTGTTCCTAACTACACAATAACCTATCTCCTACCTCCAGGCCTTTGCACAGGCTGTTCCTAATGGCTGGAATGTCCTTAAATCCCAATCCTGCTACTTACTACCCATGTGATCTTAGAAAAGTTATCTGGGCCTCAGTTTCTTCATCTGCAAAATAAGGGAGTTGGGTTAGATAACTTTTAAGATCTCCTCTAGTTACAAATCTATAGCCCTGTGGAAGCCCTGACTCACTCTGGAGCCCAAGACAGTGTGGGTAGTTCCAACCTGTATTCTCCGCCTGAAAGTGTCCCCAGACTAAGAGTAGGGAAACCTGGTTTCACATTCTGGCTCTCCTAGTAATTTGCTGTTAATCCCACAGTTAACCTATAGACATGGTGTTAATCAAAGGACCTGCCTGGGTCTCCATTTCCTTATCTATTAAATAAGGAGAATAATGCCCTGTCTCCTCTTCTTCCTCTTCCCTCTTCCCCTTGGGCTATTGCAGGAATAAAGTAGAAAATTATGTGACCAAGTTAAAGACACTGTCATCACCAAAAGGTAATATGCTGATGATCACCATTCCCAAGAGAAGCAGGTGGCAGGTCTCTCCACTCCCTTGCTACAGAGCCAATTTTCAGATGCTAATTACAGAAGTCAGAGCAGAATTGGAAGGGATTGGGTCCAGGGCATTGGCATGGGTCCAGGTGTTTTTTTTAAGTTGCTAAGAATTGCTAGAGTCAGAAGAAAAGGAAAGGGAAATAAGGATCTCCCCAGAACATTCTCCCACTTCCTTCACAGAAAGCCTCCAGGCTACAGAGCCTAGGCAGTCCCTGGGCAGATGACTCCCCTGGCAACTGGATCTTTCTTCCATTTTAACTTCTATTTTGCTGCGCATGGCAATTATGAACTCTTCTTCTCATTTTTTTTAAGGCGACAGACAACGATGCAGGCAGCTACGGAGACGTCTACTACTTCCTCAGTGATGACTCCGACAGGTGAGATGCATCAGACACAGGTATCTTTAAGAGAGTCTTTCAGTGTCGGGGGTTGGAGTGATGGTTTCCTAGTGATTAAAGTAATGGGCTGCCCCTTCTCTACCCCACCCCACCCACTTAATGAAATAACCTTGGTCAAATACTTAAAATGTCCCAGGCTTGAATCAATAAAAAGGTAAGACTCACAATCCCTACACACTGCAGAAGCTTAGAGGATAAATGCCCTCCCATCTTTAGAGTGCATTGAATCTGTCCAAAGAAAGGGGCTTTAGAAATCCCCCCTCAGCTATCCACACATGGCTTGTTCATTTAGGGTTATCTATGGGAGGGGTTAAATCCCAGGCTAGATTCTTTCAGGTACCCAGCAAATTAGCTGCCCTGGTACAGGATGACTAGACAAAAGTTCACATGTAAAGGACTCGGGGGCTTAGTGGAGTGCAAATTCATTCCAAGACAGCTGTAATGCAGATAATGTGATCTTACACTGCATTAAGAGAAACATGGCTTCTAGAGTGTCCATCTTGCTCTGTTTGGTTACTGGTCATACCACATCTGGAGGGTTGGGGGCAACACACTATAGGAAGGTCTTCAGGATGAGAATCTGGTACAGAGGAATGGGGTTAAGAAGGTGAGTTGACTTAAAACCATACCATGTGAAGATTAGATAAAGGAACTAAGCCTGGTTAGTCTGGAGAAAAGAAGACTAGAAAGAGACACAAATTATTTCTTCAAATGTTTGAAGGACTTGCATCTTTTAAAAAAAAATAGACCCCCCCCCCATTTGCCCCATAAGGCAGAGCTAGGATATTTGGGTGGGAATTTCAGAGAGAGGGATTTTGGCTCAATATTTTTTTAAGTTTCCTAATGAGAGCTTTCCAAAGTGGAATATGAATAATTTGGAGACACTTTGCCATCTTGTAATATCTGTCCCATTCCCTTCCTTTGTTGAGTATTATTAAGAGCAGCCTATATGTCTTTTATATTCATTGGATCTTTTGGCTTATAATGAAAAAGCAAAGTGATTGGTTGATTGATTTGGTTGGTTAGTTGGTTGGTTGGTTGGTTGAGTATTGTGACAAGTGATCTCCTGAAATTGATGAAAGAGGCATAGAATAGAATTTGAAAATGTCCTTTTCCAGGCTGCTCAACTACACCAGCACCCATGTATCCTGCAGGTAGAATCATGTTTATCTTAGGTTCTCTTTCTCCTGCCCTGTTGTCCTGGCTGAGAACTATCCTGATTTCCAACTTGAGACCTGCTTTCTAGAGTCCAGATAAAAAGATAAAAGTCAACTGACAATTCACCAAAGGTCCCCGTGAGACCCACTCCCAAGGGAGAAACTTAGAAGAAAAGGGTGCAAAGTCTATTTCACTTTCCTGCCTGTTTTAATAGTAAGGTAAAAGGCTATTGACCTGCAAACCCCAGCTTTCTCACATACTTTAGGTGAAGGTGATCAACTTTCCTAACTCATTGCCCTATCTACCACCTCGCAGATGGGAATGCTGAGATCCAGAAAAGTTCAGGACCCTGCCCACAAACACCAGGGTAATAAACAAGAATATCATTTTGACTGGACCATAATGGTTCTCCCGCTATAGACAAGATCCAGGCATTTGATCTGTTGTTGACTGAGTGAGGATAAAGTAGGCTGAACATAGTCTTGGAAATAAAATTGCCTTGCACGTAGGAAAAGGAGTGAGCTCTTGAACTCTTGACATGATCGCTCCAAAAAACATCGAAATAATGCAAGTAGGAAAAGAACAAGAACTTCAGATTTCATTCACTTTTCTGTAGGTGTAAAACCACCTTGGTGGGAGGTGTGAGAGAGGGGTCCTTATTTTCATGCCTGCCTTAACTCTGGGTTTTTTCCCATTTCCCTACTGGGGACAGGTTCTCTCTGGACAAGGACACAGGCCTCATCACGCTGATTGCAAAACTGGACTATGAGCTGATCCAGCGCTTCACGCTGACCGTGATTGCCCGAGATGGGGGTGGTGAAGAGACAACGGGGAGGGTCCGAGTTAATGTGCTGGACGTCAATGACAATGTCCCCACCTTCCAGAAGGATGCCTATGTGGGGGCTTTAAGAGAGAATGAGCCTTCGGTGACCCAGCTGGTGCGACTCCGGGTGAGGAAGCTGGCAGCCCCAACCCTTGTTGGGAAGGGGGGGCGGGTATCCCTCCCCAAATAGCATGGAAGAGCACATCTGGCCATGGGTATCATGTGCTTGTGGTCTCTGAGGCTGGGACTTTTCCTGCTCTATACCTTCTTCCTCATTTTCCCTTCCAACACCCTCTAAAACTAAAGGAGTCAGTAGAGCTTCCCTCTAAAACCAAGATTCTAATCTGAGAGTCAGAGACCCCTCTGGCAAAGCCTAAGGATTCTCAGAACGATGTTTTTTAAATGCATAAAATAAAATACACAGAATGATAAAGGAAATGAATTATATTGACATATACCATCAAAACTCTTTTTTAAAGTTCATGGACTCTTGGCTAAGGACCCCTGGTCTGAGATCAGACAGAGTTCAAGGCCCCCTTTCAGAATCATAGCTCTCAAGCCAGCAAGGACCTCAGAGGTCATCTAATCCAACTTCCTCCTTTTATTGATCAGGAAACTGAGGCTTAGAAAGAGATCAAAGGAGTTACCCCAAGGTCACACAGGTAATAAACCGCAGTGATGGAATCCATAGAACCCTAAGATCAAGGCTCTTGAGCTAGAAGGAGCTTGGTGGTTATGCCTTGTACTGAGGGAGAAACTGAGGCCAAGAGAAGTGGCTTAGCTGAGGTCACAGGTTGTGACAAAGGCAGGTTTTAATCCACTACTTTCCACCCTGCTGCTATGGAGCTGTAGAATTTCTCTTGGTTAAGACAGACAGCAAGCAATGACCATCCCATCTGGAAAGAATACTGGGCCACATTGATGCTCTACATCCGTCCTAGGGGAGAGCAGCAACCTCAATCCACATTCTAGAACTCCCTCCTTAGGGCCCCCCTCCCACTCTCTTCAGAGACTGTTAGCATCAAGGGCCCTTAGACCTGCCTTGGGGACCTGTCAGAGCATGTGGTCAAGGGGTGGGGGGTGGGGGTGGGGTTCTTAACTCAAGGTCATTAACTTGTTTTTAAAATACTTTGATGGGGGCAGCTAGGTGGCACAGTGAATAAAGCACTGGCACTGGATTCAGGAGGACCTGAGTTCAAATCTGGCCTCAGACACTTGACACTTACTAGGTTGTGACCCTGGGCAAGTCACTTAACCCTCATTGCCCTGCAAAAGAAGAAAAAAAATACTTTGATAACTGTACTTCAATGCAGCTGCAGGTTTCCTTTGGAATTCTACACTTCTTGTCTTATGCATTTAAAAACATTATTCTGAGAAGATGCCCAGAGGCTTCACTAGACTGGCTGGCAAAGGGGCCATGCCACAGAAAAGGTGAAGAATCCATGGCCTAATCACAGGATCACAGACTTAAAGCTGAAAGGACAGGGCCTCAGAAGTCATCTAGTCCAATCCTCTCATTTTATAGAAGAGAAAATCGAGATTGATAGAGGTGACTTGGCCAGTTAGAATCAGAGGTAGGATTTGAACTCAGGTTCTCTGGCTTCCAAGTATTCCTTCTACCTTAGCACGAAGCCTCCAGCCTCCTCATTTTATAGATGAGAAAACTCAGACTTGGAGAGGTTAAGCAACAAATCCCAAATCCCATAACTAATTAGTATGAACTAAGATTAGAACTCTAGGGCAGCTGGGTGGCACAGTGTATAGAGCGCCAGGTCTGGAGTCAGGAAAACGAGTTCAAATCCAGCATCAAATGCTTCCTAACTGTGTGACCCTGGACAAGTCACTTAACCCTGTTTACCTCAGTTTCTTCATCCATAAAATGAGCTGAAGAAGGAAATGGCAAAGTACTGGAGTATCTCCACCATGAAAACCACAGATGAGGTCAGGAAGAGTCAGACATAACTAAAATTGACTGAATGACAACATGATTAGAACTCAGGGCCTCTGACTCCTCAGCCAGAGGATGGTAGGTATCCCCAGGTGAAAGAGACTTTTTCTCCCTCACATGTCCCTACAGTGGACTTCCCGTCTCGGGGTCCATGATTCTGGCCTTTGGCACCCAGATCACCATGTGATACAGCCCACCATGAGTTAGTTCTCATACCCACAGGAGTGGTTCTGGGGGAGAACCCTGGAAGGGAAAGTGGGGGAAGAGAAGAACAAGGAAGCCGCAGCCCATCTGTTCACCTAAACATGACAATTACTCCTTAATGTGACTGCCTAGTGGCAGCAGGATCTGGCTCCTCTCTCCACCCCCTCCTCCTTTCCCCTCCCCTCCTCCTTTCCCCATCCCTCCATCCTGCCATCATTTGGAGAAACTCGGCAGGACCAATCAGGCCCAATTATGTTCAGAATGATGGGGTCTCCCCTGAAGGCTCTCTCTGGAGTCGATGACAAGACTGGAAGGAGGTTAATGAATTCAACCAAGTTGGAAGAGAGGCTGAACGGGGGAGGGAGAGGGAGCTAGCGGCACACCGTTCCATTCCATATGCCAGGGGCATCTCCAATCAGAAAATTCCTCCGAGCTTGGATGGATGTCCTGCACCAGAGTGTGCTCACTGAAGTGAAAGGTGGCTTCTGCCTGGGTGCAGAAGCCACCCATCAGGGTGGGGAGACAAAGCAAGGGGGTGAACAATCTATCTAAAATGAGGTCTACCCTGAAGGGGATAAGCATGAATAAGATGTCCCTTTTGGGGACCTCCTCCTCTTCCCACCTGAGCAAATGTTTAAGATTCTGCTAGTTCCAGAAGGAATGCCCTTGGCTTTGTGCAGCTCTGGGGTCACACATTGTACTCTCCACCTCTCCCCAGGCCACTGATGAAGACTCCCCTCCCAACAACCAGATCACCTATAGCATCGTGAATGCTTCTGCATTTGGTAGCTACTTCGATATCAGCATCTATGAGGGCTATGCAGGTGAGTGTGAACAAGAGAGCCTGGGGCCTTGGAGGGGGGAAAAAAAAGAAGGCATTAGGATATGTGGCTCCTCTATCCATCCACAACCCAGAGTTTCTTTGCCCAGAGGAGGGGAAATGGTCTAAAATGCCACCTTGGCAGTTCTCAAGTCAAGAGTGGGCTTGGCAATTGGGTTTTGGTTGAATGAGCTCTTCCTTCCTCAGACATTCCTGACTCTTCAGTGAGTCAGGATATTTTAATCTCCCTCTTAGATTGTCTTGGTGTATTTCTGTTGCTTCCCTTTTGTCAGAACTGCCTCTGATGATTCTTGAATACATACATCCAGGGTGGGTCTGGATGCCTTAGGAAGCCCCTAGGCAAAGTTGAGAAGGAAGTAAAGTTTGTTTTCAGTCCCCCACCCCTTCCCCTCAGCAACCAGTGCCCTCAAGAGACCCCTAGCAAGTCCTGGCAAAGCTCCTTGACTCAGATCTTTCCCTATCTGAAATACTTCCATCCCCAAAAAAAAAATTACTCATCACGTTTATCTGAGGACTATGATAGATAACCAAAGCAGGAAAAGAAAAGAAGGTTGCCTGGGGGGAAGGGGTAGAAAGAGGATCACCAACATGGGCTTTTTACCTTGCCTTTCTCTCCTCATCATGGGATCCTGGGATTTAGAGCTCAAAGGAGCCTTTGCAATTCTTTTCCAAGCCCCTCATTTTGCAGAGATCCAGAGAGGTCCATCCCCATTTTCATCAAGCTTTTAAAATTAATATAAGTACTGTGTGTTACACTCTGGAGATTCAAGGAGCTAGTGAAAGCTATCACAGATACTAAGAATAATGGTTCCCATTTGGAGAAAACTCAGGATTTATAAAACACTTCCCTCATAGAAATGCTTTGAGGGAGGTGATACCAAAATGATTAAATCCATTTTACAGGTTAAAAAATCAGGAACTCAGAGGATGAAAGTGATTTACTCATAGTTGTTTATGTCGTGGGGATCAGGGCTTGAATTTGAACTTGGCTCTCCTATCTTCTAATCCATTGTTCTATCTGCTATGCAACACTGCCTCTCACCGTTTACACATAAAGGGTGATTTATGGTTTACCAAGAACTCCACATTCATTTTCTCATTGGCCCATCACAAAAATCCCATGAGATGGCAAAGACAAGTTGGGTTAGCCTCATTTTCAAAGATGAAGATGAATTTCCTAACAAAGCTATGCCAAAGTGGAGTAGGCTTGCCTCTTCATGTGGGATCTCGAAGGGAAGATTGGATGATGACTTCTTGTTAGAGAGAGATTCTTTTGGTCAGAGAGGGATTGGACCAGATGGCTCCAACTCTGAGATTCTGGCATGGTCCGAGAGTCCCTGCCACCTCCTCCCGTGTTTCCTGTCATTTCAGTGATCAGTGTCAACCGTCCCCTGGATTATGAACAGATCCCCAATGGAATGATTTATCTGACTGTCATGGCTAAGGATGCTGGCAACCCACCTCTCAATAGCACGGTCCCAGTCACCATCGAGGTGTTCGTAAGTACTCAGAGGCTTCTGTTCTCTCAGTCAACATGACCCCTACACATCCCTAAGCCCAGCCTAAGCACCGGTTAAAGGAACAAGAAGAGAGGGAGGCGAAAGGGAGAAAGAAGGCAGGGGCACCCTCCTTTTCTCTTGTTCTTTCTCACCCTATTCCTTGCCTTAACCATTTCAGTCACCAAGCACCCCATCCCCAGAGTGAAGGGACCAACATCTCAACTGTCATGGAGGGCACTGCCCTCCTAAATCCATAGCAGGAAATAGGAATTCCTTCAACCTTCATTCCTCTCTCTCTTCCCTCACTCCTCCCCCTCCTCCTCTTCTGCCCCCCCCTTTCCCCCATTTTCTTCCTTTTCCCTTCTCTAAAGATCTAAAGGTGCCTGAAACCAAACTGCAGAGAGTCTGACATGAATATCAAGCGCGTATTAGTGCTCGCAGTGTCTGAAATTATCAGTCGCTGAATCAATCTCCGTGCCTTGTTTATTTGCCCGTCATCCCACTTGATTTGGGGTTGTGTTGTCTCAAATTGTTGGACTGGAGGCCATCCTTTGCCTCTTCCCTCCTGAGACCCCTGTTCTGATCAAGGCTGCTGTCCATGGGAGAGGGTGTGTATGTGTGCGCTGATAGAACAGTTAGCACATTAATGAGGCTCCAGCAGGATTAGATCAGATTGTCAGATTTGCACATGCATTCTGATTTGATGCAAGCAATGGGAAATCTCAGCCCCGGGAGCATATCTGGGGGATCACCTCCCATGCTGGCATGGCATGCTCACCCAGGACCTAGGCTTGCCTAGGGCACAAGTTCAAAGACCAGATGGGCTCCCTTTAGGCTCCCTTTAGCTCTACTCTTTCTTTTGGTTTGGTTTGGTTTGGTTTGGTGTAGACAGTGAGATGGGGGGAGGGAGTGATTAGCACACTGGGAGTGGGGGGCTGGACAGAGTCAGAATCAGATGGAGGGAGGGAGCAGGCAACCTCTGAACTTTGACTTGGTTCACACATGAGATTACCTGGCTAATGGGTGCAGTGGATAAAACGCCGGCCCTGGATTCAGAAGGACTTGAGTTCAAATATGGCCTCAGACACTTGATACTCATTAGCTATGTGACCCTGGGAAAGTCGCTTAACCCTCGTTGCCGAGAGAGAGAGAGAGAGAGAGAGAGAGAGAGAGAGAGAGAGAGAGAGAGAGAGAGAGAGAGATGGATGGATCGATTACCTGGCTAGGAGAAAGAGGAGGAAAGTGAAGTCTAAAAACTTTCTCTTTTAAACTCATATACATTGAACTACCACTTCTTAAGATACATAAATCAGAAGAAGTAGTCATATCAACCAGGAATATCTCATCGGTATCATTAAGGAGCATTTGAAAATGTGCATCTTTGGGATTTGTTTGTCTCAAGTTGTCATCTTGAACATTGACATTACTAATTAAACAAACTAGTCTCTTTGTCCAATGGTTTGTTACACACACACACACACACACACACACACACACACACACACTTTCTGGACAATCAAGTTTGAAAGAAGGAAAAAAGCAAAAATAAAGTGAAGGGTCACCTTGGACTGGTCACTCTGACCTGCTTCCCCCAACCCTGACCACATCCCATGCCTGATCATTACCTCCAACCCTGACCAGTCTTCCTCATCTTGCCCACAGCCCA
Source organism: Dromiciops gliroides (assembly GCF_019393635.1). Taxonomy (NCBI): domain Eukaryota; kingdom Metazoa; phylum Chordata; class Mammalia; order Microbiotheria; family Microbiotheriidae; genus Dromiciops; species Dromiciops gliroides. The sequence goes on from NC_057862.1 coordinate 51,559,194, forward strand.
AATGCTGACCATTTCCCCAACCCCACGATTCAATGTAGTTCAACAAATGTATTTGTTAGGTGCCTAATTATCTATGTGTAAGGCACCATGATGGGGACTAGGGGTACAAAGACAAGAGTGAAATATTTAACCTTGAGAAGCTTACCGGGAAATGCACCATGTATACAGATAAGCAAATACAAAGTCACCAGAGGAGGAAGACTGGAAGGATCAAGGAAGTCTTCCCTGAAGTGGTGCCACCTAAACTAAGCCTTGAAGGATTTAGTGACAAAGGGAAGGAATGTATTACATGGGTGAAAGTCGCTTTCACTAAGGTTATAAATCCCATATTTGCTGAGCCCCTTATGGTATACAAGGCAAGGTACCTTGGGTATATGGGAGAGGGTGTTTATGCTGAGATAGACAAGACATGGAGTCTGTCCTGGAGGAACTTGTAGACTAGTTTGGAAGAGAAACTAATTGACATGAAAAGATAATTCAAAACCCCAGGCAGTGTTTAGTAAATGCCACTTAAGTAGATTGTAAATACTCTGGTCTTTAGAAGAAGGAGAAATTCCTCTTAGAATGGTCAAGTCTTCCCATAAAGCCTTGAAGAGTAGTGGAGAAAGATTATGAGGAGATTTGGAGAGGAAGGTGTTAGAAGGGCACCTGCTGAGAAGTGGACAAAGAGAACTAACCTGGCAAAAGAATAACCAAAGCCCCCTTTCCTCCTCCCCCCCCCATTTCAGAAAGCCCACTCTAAATGAGCTTCCCCCAGGGAACCAGAGAAACTCCATAGTTATATAAAAACCTCAGGTTAGGCATAGCTAACAGTCACTTCCCTCAGAAATCCCTTTCATAATCTGCTGCCCAGCTGGGAAACTGACCAATAGGCAGGTCCTCTCCTTCTCACCCCACCCTCGTCCACCCTCTTGTGTACGTTGGAATGTTAGCCAAACAAACCAGAGATAGAGAAGCTGGGGTCCCTGGTTAATCCCCACCCTGGATAAATAAAAGAGGTAGCCAGGTGGCTGGCCAGCCAGTCACCAGAGAATGGTCACTCCCACCAAGCACCTCAGTGCAGTTGGCATCAGGAAGGCCAGATGGGAAAACGAGCATCTCACTGGTGACTAGCATTATCTCCTCCTCCATGCAGGGCTTTTGGAACAGCCTCGTCACTTGTGTCTAAAGATCACACTTGAAAAGGTCATCGCCTTCCGGGTGATTCCACACGTGGGTGATTTCTAAGTAGCTGTCACTTCCCTGGCTCTCTCCACTGAAGGGATTTTCTCTCAACTGAAAATAAAATCAGTCAATGATGTGGCAATTCATGGCACCACTTAAAGGAACAAGAAGAGAGGGAGGTGAAAGGGAGAAAGAAGGCAGCGGCAAAGAACAAAGACAGAGCAGGGCAAGGTGGGAGGGGAAGAGAGGGGTAAGGTGATTCTTTTTTTGTCTGCTGCTTGTTGGTTTTTAATAAAGAAGTCAAACTCGCTTTGTAGATTTCCCATTAGGGGACAATAAGCTTTTGTAGCAGGAGCTGCTGAATTAGAACTAATAGCAAGCTCGGCACCAGGATCCGGGGAAATATCACCACTAATAAGTTTCTGCCTCATGCTCCGTCACTGACATTCTGGGCACCGTTTTGTGTGGTGAAGCAGAAGGTTTGAATATGTATGTATGTGCATGGCACACATGTATATGGGGATCAGGGAATATGTCCTGGGTGTGGTGTTGGAGCTTTGGTTAGAAGAGTTTGGGTGAATGGTTTTCCCCTCTCCCTATCCCCCAGGCCTAATAAAAAGCATTATTAGCTTAAATAAGGTCTCTCAGTGCCCTGAGATTAGAAATCAGACGTGAGCCAAGGTCCATGAGGGTCTCTGAAGGTAAGGGGCAGATCTGAGAAGCCAGCCATTCTTTGTGCTTACCAGTTGGAGCTGTAACCAGGACAGTGTGACTGGGGCTTTTCACCAGGGTGCTGAATTTAGAAGGGACTGACAACACATGTTCCTTCAGCAGTATAGAAACAACAGAGCTTAGCATTTTGATTTTAAAAATTAGTTAAAATGAGAATTTGTCAGCAGGTGAGGGGGAAATTTCCCCTAAACTGGCTCCCACCCTAATTTTCTTCAACTGAGAATACAATTCTTGACTCTTGTCCCAGGTCTGGTTTATACTTGTCCTAAAATCTCAGGACCTGGAAACCTGAGGATCCATCCAGCTCGACCCCAGAGAGCTGATCCTCCCTACTACCATAGCACCATCCTGCCCTCCTTTTTAATGTCCAGCCATGGGCTAGGCACTAAAGGTCTGGGGTGAGGAATTAAAAGCCCACCAAGCTCAGACTCTTCCCTCCAGGAGATGACAGTCTAATGAAGGAGACAAGATAGATGCACATGAAATAGTAAATGATGGTAAACAGAAGTATAGATGATAATAGAAGATAGTTCTTAAGATGGTGGGAAAGTAATTGCCAAATGAGTGAGTTAAGGTAATAAGTGTCTTGCATTCAGAGGCTGGCATGGTCCTGGAAAAGCTTCAGGGAGGAAAGGATTCCCTGTGGTCTTGGAGAACATCTGTGTTCAGCTGGAGAGAAATAAACTGGTTAATATTAGAAAGGGCAAGAATGCCTGCCCTGTGACCATCCTTATGGCCTAGTCTGGCTTCCTCTTTCTTCTATTTGTATTCCAAGAGCTTGGGACAGTATCCGGCACCTAATGAGAGCCTATGCTTATTGTCTTGTCTTGAGTAGCTTGAAGAGGAGGCCTCTAAAGGTGGTCCTCTTGCTGGCTGAAAAATGGGAACCCTTCCCCCTCCAGAAGTTTGAAAAATGAGCCCCTTTCCACTTCCAGGATCTGAGAAAGGGGCTCCTTTCCACCTCCAGGAGTTGGAGAAATGAGCCTTCTCTACCTCCAGTCATCCTCTCATGTTTCCTGCTAGCTTTGCTCCATTCCCCACCTCTCTCTTTGCATAGTTGATCCCCTTCTCACCTCTGCCTCTTGGAATCCCTAGAATTCTTGGAATTTCCCAGTCCTCTCTTTTCTCCCTCCCCAATTGTTACTACCCTCTTTCTCTTGAAATTATTTTGTATTCTTTGTCTATGCTATCTTACATTATTTGTTTACATATTATGTGAATTCCCTTCTCCACCAACCCCACCAGTAGAATATAAGCTCTCTGAGGGCAGGGGCTGGTTTTTTTTCTTTGTATCCTCTTTGTATTCTCTCTAGCAGAGAGCCTTGCACATAGTAATCAGTTAAGATGTATTTGTTAGGGGGTAGCTAGGTGGCACAGTGGATAAAGCACTTGCCCTGGATTCAGGAGTACCTGAGTTCAAATCTGGCCTCAGACACTTGACACTTACTAGCTGTGTGACCCTGGGCAAGTCACTTAACCCTCATTGCCCCGTTAAAAAAAGACATATTTGTTGAAGCAAATCAAGTGCTGGGCCAGGGAGGGAGCCTGTCCTGCTGTTGAACCTACCTGATAGCAGCATTTAGAGGCCAAGGCATAACACTACTCTAACCCAGGGGTCTTATCCCAGTGTGCTATTATTGAATCCCAACCTGCTTTGGTGATTGCTCTGACCCTGTCCTCTTCTCTTCAGGATGAGAATGACAACCCACCAACCTTCAGCAAGCCTTCCTACTCTGTCACAGTTGTGGAGAACATCATGGCAGGTATGGGAAACCCCAGCCCTGGTGAGTAGATGGCCGACCCATTTCCTGAAATTATCCATCAATTAGCAGCTAGCCAATCCATCAATAATACAATTATTTAGGTGTCTAATAAGGGCCAAACACAATTCTGGGCACTGTGGGGGCAGAGTATAGAAGCCATGCTCCCTACCCTCAGTCATCTTATGTTCTTGTTAAGGAGAAAATATGAAGCAATTTCAAGGGGAACTCTGTGATACTGACCACCATCAGTGCGATAGTATTTTATAAAGAAGAGGCATGTGTGTGTAGGCTGGAAATAATCAGGGAAGGCTTCATAGAAGTAGGACTTCAGCTGGCCCCTAAAGGAGGAATAGAATTTAGATGGGGGAGGAGGGGAGAAGGAGGACATTCCAGGCCAGAGGAATAGAATGAGGAAGGGTGAGTGAGCAGGGGAGCTGGAGCAGGACTTAGGACCACAGACCACAACTCCGTGGGTGAATCCAGGTCCTATTTGCCATGCAGGCAAGCTCAGTGATAAGTAGGGTTGGGGGGAGAGGGTGGAGTGCAGGTGGGGGTGGGGAGGAGACAAGATACCTCAGATAGCTCCTATCTGCTTTGGGCATTTTCCAGAACTAGTTTTTAAAGGGGACTTTCACATTCCCTCCAGAGCAGCTACAAATGAATGAGTGAAAAAAAAAAACACATAGTAAGAACCCACTCCATTCTAAGCACCTTGTTGAGAGAGAAACAAAGAAATACAGAACAGAGAGAGAAGGGGGCTGATATTTATCCACATAGAAGGAAACAAGGCAAATAGAAGAATGAATAGGGAGGGGCCTTTCCGTCTGGGAAGTCAGTATTTAATTCAATGCAATAATCATGTATTAAGCACCTACTATGTGCCAGACACTGTGCTAAGTGCTGGATATCTCCATACTCTCATGAGAATGGAACACCCACAGGTTCCAGGTCTGAGTCACTGCCACCTGTGCTCTGGGGAGACCAGAGATTCCCCTGCTTAGAGCCACAGTCCTGGCTTACCAGCCCTCACCCCCCATCTCTGCTCACTTCTTAAGCCCAGACTTCCTCACTGCCATCCTGCGGGCTTGGCAAAAGAGAGGCCTTTCTAATGGGACTTAAATCCTCTTTTAAATTGAATTCAAGGGATTGATTTATCCTTGTCCTTCCTCCCTGAGGCATCTAAGTAGCAGAGCCAGCCTCATGTGGGCAATAGTCGTGATCAGGGATAGGATATTCCTGATTCCACACATCCAGATGAAAATGGCCAGTGTACCCTCTCCATCTTTCAACCCCCCCCCCACACACACACACACACACACCCAGGCTCCATACTAATCCCTGGAGACCACAGAACTATCCTGTTCTTTTCTTCCTCAATCAGAGCAAAGCTATACACACAATCATCTTCAGATGCTCAATTAATTAACATTGCTTATTTTACCTCTGTATAAGACAATGCTAGGTATCGTGGGAATAATTAAAAGGGATGCTCCCTGACCTCTGAGAGCTTCCAATCTAGGAGAGGAAAATGGATTTACCTATAAATAACTCTAATAAAAAGTGGACTATCGAAGAGATTTATTCAATAGTATGGAGTGCCAGATTCAGCCCAAGAGGAGATAGGAGGGTAGAGGAGGTACAGCCTAGGGAGATCAGGGGCCCTCCTTGAGGTCTAAGACAAAGGGTTAGGGAATGCTCCCTATGTGACATGGGAAGTCAGGGTATGAAAAGACCCCCTAAATTTTCAAGAGGTTGGATAATGTAGAAATAGAAGATGAGAGAAAATAGATTTAAATGGATCTGAAGGGAAAGAAATTAGAACCCATAATAACCTATTTTAAATAAAAAATCATGACTCCACTATAAGATTTAAGCTCATAAAGTTTAAATAATTTAATTTCAAATTCTAGAGAGGTTATCACAAAAAATGCTAGTTGATATCAAGAATATTATAAGTTCCAACTGGAAACATGCACCAAGCACTTATTAAGTGCTTTCTGTGTACCAAGCTGGTCCAAAGTGCGTGAGAAGGAGGAAGGAAAAGGCATCCCACTTCAGTCAGATGAGATGTCTGATGATCCAAGGCATGAGTCATCTGCCTTTTAGCTACCTTGAAATTATGCTAGATTTTGAAAGAAAGAGTTATAGCTGAGCCTCTCTGTTCAACAGGGCCCCCTAAAATTGCCTGTAGCCAAGTACTTTGGACAGTGGCTCTAGTGGGTCATTTTTATCTTGAGATTCCTATTGAGTTCTTACTCCTTAATGGTCAGGTACCACAATCCAGGACTGAGTTTTTGTTGACTTCTCTCTCCTTTGTCCCTTTAAAGGTGCCACAGTGTTGTTTCTGAATGCAACAGACCTGGACCGCTCCCGGGAATATGGCCAGGAGTCCATCATCTACTCCCTGGAAGGTTCCTCACAATTTCGGATCAATGCACGTTCAGGTGACTCCTCCCAGAGTCCTCTGCATTTGTTTTTCTCCACTGCCTGTGATTCCTTTCTGTTGCACCCTTCCAAATCCCCAACCCTTACCTTACCTCCCAGCTCTAGGAATTGACTGAGTACTCAAGGTATTTTCAAACTCTATTATAAATGGGATAGATTTATTTTTTATTTTTATTTTCAGTTCCAAATTCTCTCCCTCCTTCTGGTCCCACCCTCACCCATTGGGAAGGCAAGAAATACAATAAAGTGGACTTCATTTTAAATCAACCCAATATGTGAAAACCCCAACCCAAAATATAAATTACCTGATTCTTTGATGGGTCCATGATTTCATTTAGGTATACTCTACCAACACAATTAGACACAGTGCCATGCACTCCCATAATGTGTACTTATTATTAATGGCTTTCTATAAGTTGGGACAGCTGATGGCACAGTGAATAGAGTGCTGGACCTGGAGTCAGGAAGACCTGAATGTAAATGTGACCTCAGACACTTACTAGCTGTGTGATCCTGGGCAAGTCACTTAAACTCCCTTAGCCTTGTGAGATTTAAAATTGGATATAAGAGCATTAAACTCCCCTTTAACCTTTCCCTTATATATCTCCCAGACCAGTAAGAGAAAGAAACCTCTGAGCTTTAATTAGAGATGGATTACTTAGCTTTTATTGTTTGGGAATTAATTATCCAACAAACAGGTGATACTGATTAGGGAAATAGGAAAGTAGAAATACAAATGAATAGTCTTAGATCTAAGCTTAGTCTATATTCTTTTATAAAACTCACCGAATCCCAAAGCTGCCTCTCAGGCTGAGAACCAGCGTCAAGCACATGCTGCCACCGAGGACCAGAGCCGATCACCCGAACAAGCCGTCAAACCTGAGCCAGCATGTGTGTGCCGAGAGCGAGATCCCACTTCCACTCTCTCATCATTTTTAAGCTCGAGTCCCGGAAGTCTCGCGTGCTCGGCCACGCTCTCCGGGGCAGCAGCAGGCGCATGGCTGTTCATCATGGTCTCCTCCCCGAAAGGGCGGTTCTTCAAAAACTGGTAGTTAAATTTTAGTTAAAAACCTTCATTTTTTTTTACCACAGCCTCCATTTTCTTGTCTGCAAAAGGGGGCTAATAATAGCACTGACCCAGGATAAAATACTTCAAATCTGCAAGGACTATATACATACTAGCTTTCATAAATCTTCTAGAAAGTATTACACCAATGCTCTGAAGACCTCCATCTTTTAATTTCTTAGCAAGTACCAATTTGCCTCTTGGGCTGTTCCTATCTTTTTTGTGATTCCCAATATATGATCATCTCACCCCCATGATTATGTCTTTCATGATGCTGCCTTCACAGAAGTCATCATTGGTGACATGCTGTAGCCAAAGGGCACTCTCTGGGTTATCTGTAACTGTGGTTCTTCAGAGATCATAGTGTTCCATCATTCAAAGTTGTGCAATCACATCAAGAGAATATTGGCTGTGAACAAATAGAGCTTGGGCAACAACAAGCTGCTTAGGAGCCTTGAAAATATCAGCAGATTCCCAAATGGAAGAATATAAATTGATAAGTTTAAAAAGAGATATTATGGACTAATTCACTTTATCACCTTTAAGGAGTTAAATCAAGAACCAATTCATTTGACCAGAGAGTGATTCATTTTACAAAAGTATTTGCCACATGATCCCTTGAAATTACAAGTTCTCCAAAGTGTGGTATGATTTACCAAAATTTGCAGAATGTTCCTTAAGAGAAGGAGCAATTATCGGTGTTCAAATGACTCAGGTTTCCAACTTAGTTTTCATAGTTTCTAGCTCGGCAGCCCTGCACAAATCACCCAGTCCCTCTGAACTTCCATTTCTCACTCTGTAAAATGCTGTATTGCAACCTCCTCTCCCCAGCTACCTCCCTCTTCACCCCATAATTTCTTAAAGCCAATTAAATATCGAGAGGGACCACCATTAGGGCTGGACTTGGGGGTGGGGCTGGCAACAGCTCTCTTCAGAGTCCTTGGAGTCCTTGGAGCTTGGGCAAATGAGCTAAAAAAAAACTGCAAGAGAATCGCACCAGGGACAGCTGAGTAAACTGATCCCTTCCCACCTGGGTTTTCCCTCACCAGCCACAGCTGAAACTTGAGAGGAGAGGAAAATCAGAAGGAGCCAAAAGAACCTCCACCAGCCCAAGCCTCACCTTCCAATTCTATACAAATGGGTACAGCTTCTCCTCTGATTATAGATGTAACCACCGACCATGGGCACATCTCAGCAGGATTTAGAATGAGGAAGGTTATGGAAGGGTGAGAGGAGATGCTCATCTGCTCAGAGAGAGGGGGATAGATCCATTAACCTCTCCCTAGCCTCTACTTCTCTTCCACTCTCCCCCACACAGGGAATCTAGTTCAGCCCTGGGGGGTCTTAATGATGATATGGACATTTTCTTTCTGCTTTGACATCTCTCCTTTAGCTCCGGACATGTGAGCATTTTCCTCCAAGCTCCTTGGTCAAATTAGCCAGCCTGCTCCGTAAAGGTGGCCTTAATTGGATCTAATTTCTCAGACAGGAGAAGCTATCCATCATGCCGACAAGTTCATATTTAAAACTTTTTAGAGATTAATTTCTTCCTCGCCCTGCCAATTAATCGACACCACCCCAACCCACGGAGCACGTCTCTGTGGCTCAACCCTTTGCCAAGCTTCCCTGCTTGGCCTTTTCATCATGGCCAGCCCCTGATACCGGTCCCCAATTTAGCGGTCAAAGAAGCGCCTTAGGAAGGGGGAGAAAAGTGAACTCCTTCATCTCTCATATTAACCTAGTGACTTTCTTCAGAATATCTCAAAGCCCTCACAGCCAATATAGAGCTTTAGAAACAGAGGAAACTTTAAAAAGTAGCACAGTATAATGAAATGAGTACTAGCCCTGGAACAAGAGGACCTGGGTTCAAAATGCTAGCTCTAATATTCGCTACCGATGTGACTTCAGATAAGTCATAGCCTCCTTGGATCTCAGTTTGCTCATTTGCAAATTGAGGGTCTAATCTAAATCAAGAGTTCTTAACCTTTTTTTATGTCCTGTATACCTTTGGTAGTCTGGCCAAAGCAACAAGCATTTATTAAGCACCTATTGTATGCTAGACACTGTACTGAGAGCTTGGGGATACGAAAAAGAAAGGCAAAAAAGATAGTCCCTACTCTCAAGTTGCTTACAGTCTAAAGGGTGAAGCCTAGGAACCCTTCTCAAAACAGTCTTTTTATGTGTGTAAAATATTATAAAGAAAATATCAAATTATCAAAATATTTTTTTAAATTTGAGATATAGTAATATCTAGCAGCAGGTTTAGTGACTAGAGTAATTTCAAAGTAATGATGAGCAAAAGAGATATTTGGGGATATCTGTAATACCATTTGAAAATATCCATGATTTCTATTGGTAACAAAATCACAAGTACTACTAATACCGCTGTGGTTTGTTGCCTGCATTCCTAATGGAAGGGAATGATAAATTTCAGTTAGTGGTTAGTGAAAATAAAGATATATTTCTTTTCCTATTGAAGTTCACAAACTCCCTGAAATCAATCAACAGATTGATTTGTGGTGGGGGATGGGGGAGGGCAGCTGCAGTGGTGGTCAATGGGCCCCAGGTTAAGAGTCACTGAATTTGATGGCTTGTGAAGTCCCACCTGGCTCTAACTCTGTGATCTCATGATTATTTACGTGATTTTATTTATGTGATTTCCCAGAGGTATAAACAGAGATGCTGCTTTGTCCCAGTTCACATAGTGAGCTAATGATAAAACAGGATCTGAAATCTAGCTCTCCTTTTTCTTAATCCATTAATTCTCTTTCCATTGTACCAAGGGGCGTTTTCTTCCTCCTTACCGTGAGATAATATTGCTTGGCCCCAGATACCTGGCTCACACCCAAGAGGGAGGAAAGAGGCTTTTGTTCTCTCTCCACCCCCAGATAATCTTACCTGCCTTTGTATTTCCTATTGGCCTCCTAAAGATACTACTTGGATTCTCATCTCAGATCTTCCTCATGTCTGGGAGCTGGGATGAGTCATGGAGACACTGATTCCATGGCCCAAGAGGTAGGGGGTTCCAATGAGCATATGGTCTCACTCCTTCCTCTCTCCCTTAGGTGAAATCACAACTACATCTCTGCTGGATCGAGAAACCAAATCGGAGTACATTCTCATTGTTCGGGCAGTGGACGGGGGCGTTGGCCATAACCAGAAGACTGGCATTGCCACTGTAAGCACCCTGTCCTTCCCCTACCTCCCTCTAACATCAACAGGGGCTGCTGCTGTGACAGCTTTCCCCTCAAACTTGTCCAAAAACTTGGAGCTGCCTCTTAAACCAACTTCTGGCTATCTATTCCTTCAAACAGGAGGAGAAATAGAGGGGTCAAGAGGGTGGTTGGAAAGAACCAGATAATTGCTGGAGTTCTCCCTTCTAGAAAAGATGGACCAAGAGAATTCTGCCCCCATTCTGAGCTAGGAACAGCAAAGGGTCTGCCTTTTCACTAAGAGAAGTACCAGAGCCTCAGAAGGAAAACAAAATGTTGGAAACTGGTTATGAAACAGAACTTTCTATGGAAGAAAATGGAAAAGGCATTTCCTCCCAAGAGAATCAAAATCCATGGAGGATCTCATTATGAGTTGAGTAGTGGAAGGCAAGAATATGCCAGGAGCCCTTCCTTGTTCTACCTCTAGCCAACAACAGGAGGCAATGTTCCCATCAGGAATATCTGCCTGTTGGCAGGAGGCAGAATCCAGAAGAGCCTTGAGGGCTGACAATATAGAATTGTGTACACGTGTGTATGTGTGCACACACACACACACACACACACATGTGTGTGTGCAAATATGCATGCAACCATTTGCTGGAGATGTGATACCATTTTGCCAGACCCACCAACCTTGAATTTTCCTAGTGAGATAAAAATGAGGGACAGATCCCCCCATTTCTTTGCTGCCCAGAAGCTCCCATAATCCTCGCCAGAAAAAAGCTATGGAAAGAGTGGGAAGCTGGCAAGAGGGAAACCAAGTGGGTTCCCAAAATGAGCCCCCAACTACAGAAGGGCATGGCAGAGAGGGGTGTAACATTCTTTTTTGTGGGGCAATGAGGGTTAAGTGACTTGCCCAGGGTCGCACAGCTAGTGTCAAGTGTCTGAGGTCAAATTTGAACTCAGGTCCTACTGAATCCAGGGCCAGTGCTGCGTCCACTGCGCCACCTAGCTGCCTTCCAGAGGTGTAGCATTCTAACCAAGCATGGGTGGACCTCTCCCCTGAAGAGAGCATCAGATTTGAATGATAGAATCAGTAGAACTGAGTGTTTAGCCTAGAAAAGGGAATTTATAAGAGACTCGTGATAGGCATCTTCAACTATCTAAACGGCTTGTGCCCATTGGAATGTAAGCTTCTTGAGAGAAGGCAGTCTTTCATTCTTTGTATCCCCAGCAACTAGTACATGCCCAGCACATAGTAGGTACTCAAAAATACTGGCTGACTAATTGAAGTATGAAAGAGGAAGCAGAAAGAGAAATATAAACCTAGAAGGGACCTCAGAGACCATGTAGATCAATGTCCCCATTTGACAGAGAAGGGAATCAAGACCAAGAGAAGTTAATTGACTCGTCCACGGTCATATAGGCAACGTGTCAGAGGTGGACATTGAATCCCCCAAATCCTCTGACTTTGAAACCAATATTCATTCCACTGGACCATGCTCTAGATCAGGGTTTAATGCTTTTCGAGAGTGCAGAATTAGGGCCAGGGAGTAGGAACTGCAAGGAGGCAGGTTTCAGGTAGAAGGGAGGAAAATCTTTGTACCGTGAGCTGCTACATTAACTGGTAAATTGCCAGTGAGGTCTTTAAGAAGCTAAGTCACCATCTACCAGGGACCCCCCGCCCCGACTCTGCAGGTTATTTTCTATGGGCTTCAGTTTCGTCTTCTGTAAAATGGGGCATGGACTATATGGCCTTTAAGATTTCTGACTTCTCAGTCTGTGATCCTATGTGCAAGAAGGTTGCTGGAAGGGGCCCTGCCTTGGGAAAGAGGTGGCCGATAGGCTAGATCAGAGATGTCAAGCCCGGGGCCAGGCCTGACAGAACCAGATTAAAATGTAATTGAGAGAGGGGCAGCTAGGTGGTGCAGTGGATAAAGCACCGGCCCTGGATTCAGGAGGACCTGAGTTCAAAATCTGACCTCAGACACTTGACACTTACTAACTGTGTGACCCTGGGCAAGTCATTTAACCCTCATTGCCCCATGAAAAAAATGTAATTGAGAACTATTTAACAAAGTAAATAAAAATATGAGAGAATACAAATAATGTTAACATGTGGTTTTCTAAGTCCATGTGACCCACAGGGATCCTTATGTATAGTTTTGTGCCCTTTTTATCTGCCTGACACCCCTGAATCAGGAAACCTCTGGGATCCCTTTCAAATCTCAGACTCTTGTTCCTTGGCCCTACTTAGGAGTTGGGGTGGGGGGGAGCAGGGAAGGGAGAGGAGCAGCCTATGGGAGTGCAGAGCTGGGATGCCTTCGATGAAAAAGATGCCAGAGCCCCTACTCAGAGGGGCCATGGAGCCGTGCAGGCAAGCTCCCCAACTTTCCCATTTCCAGTACACAGGCCCCCTCATCCACGGCACTGCAATGGGCAGAGATGGCGATATTTACTTCAATCCTATTCCATTCAGCAAGCCTTTTTGTGGTGCCCACCATGCCCCAGGTTCTGGGGATACGAACAAGAGCAAAGCAATCCCTGTCTTCAGGGAACCTGGGAGGAAACGACATGTACTCAAAGGAGTCAGCACAAAAAGATATGCTCGTGTATATGGGCCTCATAAGTGCATGGATGCATGCGTATATACACATATGTGCACTCAAATAAAGCAAAGACAAGATAATTCATCCAGAGAACTGGTCCCAAGCCCCGAATTCCCCCAGCGTCCTGCAGCCTTGAAGCCCCAAGCTTTCACTCAGGCTGATTCCACCTCGCTCCGGATAGGAAGGGGCACAGTTTGTGCAGAGCCCACCCCACCTCTCCTCCCCGTAATGAGTGGGGTGACTGCCCCTGGCCCTTCTTGAAAATGGAGTTTAGCTCTGATTGCAGGAGACAGGGCCGGGACTGCTTTGGTAGAACAGAACATCCCCAGAGCTTCCTCAAGAGCTATTAGGGACACACTCTGATTAGGGGCCTAATCAGAGTCCCAGAAGCTCTATGTTCCAGTGTCTAAAGTGTCACCTTAGAGAAGGAGGGTGTTATTGGAAAGGAAAGCTGCCCTTCCCTCATCTGTGGTCAGCCAAACCAAACTCCCAGAGGCAGGTTAAGGCCCCTTGGTTCAAGTCACCTTCCCCACAATCACTGTCTCCCTTTGCCTTCCTCTACCCCCCTGTCCCAGCTCCTTCCCACTGGAGCCAGAGGGAAAGTTCCCCTGGCCTTTGGGCAAAACAGCAACCTACTATGTGCTAGGCAAAGTGTTTCCCTTTTAGTCTTACCTCATCTCCTGCCTTCTGCTATCGACAAGAATAATTGAATCTTTGACCTAGAAAGGACCACCCTTTGAGATCCTCTGTTACAACCACCCAGTTTACAAATGAGAAAACTGAGTTCCAAGGGGATAAAGCAACCTGCAATCAATAGGGATCAAAGCAATCAATAGTCAAGCAACATTTATTAAGTGCCTACTATGTGACAGGCACAGCAAGTCAGTGACAGAACTAGACCTAGAACCCAGGCTTCCTGGCTATTAGGCTAGTGCCCTTTTAACCTTATCATAACAGCTTCTGCAGGTATTAGATTTTCCCCCAAGCCTCCCAAATAAAGAGATAACACCCCCCAAATCAACCAGGATATCTGTAATTCACCTTAGCTCCCATCTCCCCCATTTCTTCTCTATACCCAGACTAAGCATCATTGCCCACCTATATCCCCTGACCTATGCGTCCATTGTCCACCATCTTCCCCCTTCTCACATACACCTTCATCTTTTCTGCTACTGACTCCCTCCAGTACCTCATTGGCTCATATTGTTCCTTGCTCTCCCATGGCTTTCTAATTCTCACAACAGGCTCATTTTCACTTACACCCCTCCCTAGTACCTCCACCCTCCCTCCACTACTGTGTCCCCTTCCTCTGCCCGTCAGAATGACTGAGGTGGATGCCCCTCGACTCTGGTGCTTGGAGGGGTTACAGTGGATCCAGAGGTCTCCTCAGTAGGTAGGCCCTACACCCAGAGGCCCCTCACTAATAGGAATTTGGAACCCTATAAATAATTTACCAGGGCAGCAAGAGAGCGAGGAAATTGCTTGGATTGAAACTCAGCCAAGAAGCTCAAGGGATTCTGATGCACATCCCTATATATGTACACACACACACACACACACACACACACCACACCCCTTTCTCACTAACCAACACTAGGGATCTCACCTTTGGCTTGGGAATCACTCCCCTGGCATCCATTACTTTGCTCTCTGTCTGTCCAGGGCTGGAAAATTTTAGGGAGGAAAAAAGAATATCTGTGTTTCAGGAGGATGGGTTTCCCAGAAGTCACCTTCTCCATCCCTTAGTGACATCACAACTAAGTCATTCTTGTTTCTTCATCCGTCAAATAGGAGCATTGATCTAGAACTGACCTCCGTTGTCCCTTACAGCTCTAAGTCTGTGATCTCATGGTACTCAGAACCTGCCCTTCCTCTTGTTAAAGCTTCCTAGGGAGGCGGTCCCCTACAAAGACCTTTCCCCAACTCTACCCCAATTCTTGCCTCTTCATTTGTAGTCGCTATGGAATGACTACAGAGAAATGAACAGTTAAGGGGATGAAACTGATGCAAAAAATGGCTCCTCTGGAGGCAAACAGCATTTTGTTAGGGCACTGAATGGCCCTATCGTGAACTTCTGGGCATTTTGTTTTGTTTTGTTTTGGGTTTTTTTGCGGGGCAATGGGGGTTAAGTGACTTGCCCAGGGTCACACAGCTAGTAAGTGTCAAGTGTCTGAGGCTGGATTTGAACTCAGGTCCTCCTGAAATCCAGGGCTGGCGCTTTATCCACTGCACCACCTAGCTGTCCCCAATTCTGAGCATTTTAAATGGTAATCAGAATAATTATAATTATAATAACAAAAAACTGTACTGGAGCCGTGCCATTATCACGGATAGAACTGTTGCCCACAGGTTGCCTGGATATCAACACTGAGCCATAAAAATGTAAGAACAATAGTTAACCTCCCACTGACTTGGAATGGAATCAAAATCAGATAGAAGTAGGACGAGACCCAATATCATCACAGGCATCCCATAAGGTCCTGGGGTCTCCTGAACATGCTTTCAGTGAACCTGCAGACAATAAGCTTGCACACCAATCTTTTTATTCGCTTACAAGAAGCAGCGATTTCATCCCTTTGGGCAGTGGTTATTATTGCATTAAATACAGGAACATTCAGGATGAAAGAATAACAGGATAGTGACATTTGCCTTGAATGTTTCTATGTGAACTCGATTGAAAAAAGAGTGTAAAGTTTTGTTACTTCTAATAATAATGATAAACTGCAAAAAGCAGAGTGAGGTCCCAATTTTGCATGGCACATTTCTATTGGACTAAGACCAATTGACCACATTTTATGTGATAATAACTTTCTGAGTTGTGTGAGTTTGAATACACACCAACACTTTGGGGGATTTCTTATTTGTACTGATTGGCACCTGGGTCTCCAAATGTTCACAGGGAAGTGTTTGTGCCCAACCTGTGTTAGAGCCTTCTGAGCTTGTGTTGATTTGACCACCCAGAGTCAAACACACTGTACCTTGGCCCCAACATAGCGATGTCATTTTGAGGACCAAAATTTGAGAATGAAGGACAACCACCAATTGGGACCTGGCTATAGTTAGTCTATCCACCTGTGCAATACAACACTGACTATTTTTTTTTATTTTAGGGTTTTTTTTTTTAGCGAGGCAATTGGGGTTAAGTGACTTGCCCAGGGTCACACAGCTAGTAAGTCTCAAGTGTCTGAGTCCAGATTCGAACTCAGGTACTCCTGACTCCAGAGCCAGTGCTCTATCCACTGCGCCACCTAGCTGCCCCAACACTGACTATTAAGGATGAGAATAACCAGATAGAGATTTGTCCCAGGAGGCCACCCCTATGGGAATGGCCCATCCCATGCCTCTCCCTCTCAACTTTCCAGGTAAACATCACTCTCTTGGACATCAATGACAACCACCCCACTTGGAAGGACGCCCCTTATTATATCAACCTGGTAGAGATGACACCTCCGGATTCCGATGTGACCACGGTAGGTTGGGAGAAATGTAGTCGATTCCAGTCCTAGGGTATAACAAGAGCAAAAACACAGAGATGGCAGATGGGTCAATAATCCAATGTGGCTGAACCATAGAGGACAAAAGGGGACATATTGTGAGATAAAGCTGGAGAGAGAACTCAGAGTCAGATTGTGAAGGCCCTGGTGTGCCAGGGTGTCTAGTTTGTATTTGATTTGGTAGCCAATGGGGGAAGGTTCCCTTGAAGGTTTCTGAACAAAGGAGTGATGTGATCCAAATGGTACACTGGGGGGTTTATAAGGATTGAAGGGTGGGTTGAATAAGGAAATGGCAGAGTCAGGGAGGCCAGAAAGAGCATATTGCTGTAGCTTAGATAAGACAAGGGAAGTACCTGAATTGGGACTAGTGGCAGTGGGAGAAAAAAGGACAAATGGAGATGAGAGTGATTCTGGAGGGGGAGCCAGCAGTATTTGGCATCTGATTAGATGTAGGGGAAGGATGAGGAATAGGGAAGAGGGCCAAGTGACTCCTTCTCTGAGTCACCCTGCTGGGCTATTAGTATATAGATGGTAATCTTTCTGCCTCAAGGTGTGATGCCTACGTGGCCCCATCCCTGTCCCCAAAGCTCTTTGCCATAGTCCCCTCTCATCCTGAGACTCGGGGTCAAGAATAACCCAGCCAGGGGGCAGCTAGGTGGTGCAGTGGATAGAGCACTGGCCCTGGAGTCAGGAGGACCTGAGTTCAAAGCCAGCCTCAGACACTTAACACTTACTAGCTATGTGACCTTGGGCAAGTCACTTAACCCCAATTGCCTCACCAAAAAAAAAAAAAAAAAAAAAAGAATGACCCAGCCAGGTCAGGCCTTTCCCAAGGGTTCTTGGACTTCCCATGGGGCACCAGGACCAGCTGATCTCACATAACTCAACTGGCATACTCAGTAGCTAAACAGCCTGGGCCGTGGCCATTCCTTTGTAAGGATGTTGGGTACATTTGTGTGCCCACACACACATTCGCTGTTTGTGCTTCCCACAGGTCATACATTGTGTATGATAAGCTTGTGCATTTGTGTGTGCCTCTTCATACATGCATGTGTTGTCGTGTGTGTGTGTGTGTGTGTGTGTGTGTGTGTGTGTGTGTGTGTGTGCCAATGAATTTCTCTACTTGTGAGTGAGATTTTTGGCCAACTTTTCCTCCCCTCTCCTGCAACCTCTTTCAAGGACCTCTCTGATCGGCATTGATTTAGAACCTTTCAAAGCCCTCCAGCAAAATAAAAGAGAGGGGAGAGGGAGAGAATTATTCCCCGTCAGACCAGGAGAAAAATGACGGGCGTGAAATGGGAAATAAATGAGGGGAAAGTGGTGAGAATCCACAAAATGATCTAACCGGGAGGAAGCGAAGTGGCAGGTGAGGTGGTGAGGGGCCATGCTGCCCCCCCCAGTGCCCTGAACTCCACAGAGGGCCCAAGGGACCAACAGAACTTCGGCTTCTGGTGGGGGAAGGGGGTGTGCCTGCCCACCCCAACAGTACAGACAGAGCCTCTCTGGAGACACATAATCGATGTGAAGGATGCAAGGGCAAGGTATTACTGCGGGTGATGAATGGCCTGGAAGTGGAAAAATCTGGGTTCTAGCTCTATCTGGCCCTGGTGACGATTGGCCATCTGACCCAAGGCAAATCAACTCACTCAACTCTCTAAGCCTTATTTTTCCCATTAATAAAATGGGGAGAATAATAGTTGTCCTGCCCATCCCCTAAGTAGGCATATGATCAGAAGGAGAAAGCGGAAGATGTGCCCTTTTTTCAGTTAGGGCTGTGTGGCCCAGTGTGACCCATGACTCCAGGGGACCCTTCCTGGAATGTACTGCTTGTTTCCCAACAGAAAGGGAGGGAAGGGGCACAGAGGGTAGGAGGAGACATGGCCAACATGGGGATTTGTTTTGCTAGACTCTGCATAGTTGTTACAAAGGTTTTCTTTTTCTTTTTTTCTTTTTTTCTTTTTTCCCAGTGGTTCAGAGGAGAAAGGGAGGAAATAGGAGGTGGGAAGTAAAGCGTGCAAGTATTTATTAAGCACCTACTATGTGCCGAGAACTCTGCTAAGCACTTTATAATCATTATTTTATTTGATCCTCACAATAACCCTGAGAGGTAGATCCTGTTATTATCCCCATCTCTGAGATAGACAGAGGTTAAGTGACTTGCCCAAGATCACACAGACAGTAAGTGTCTGAGGCTGGATTTGAATTCAGGTCTTCCTGGCTCCAGGCCCAGAGCTCCATCCACTGAGCCACTTATCTGCCTGTAGGTATGGTTTTTGTTTTGTTTTATTTGGGGGAGAACTGTATGGGGAAAATCAATTACAATCTTATTACCTAAGGAATAGTTATTGACACCCTGTGTCATTAGTGTTGAACTCAGAGACACACCAGCTTCCCTGTTGTCAGGATAGGACTGGCTAGCTGGCCCCCTTTTCTATAAGGGGAAAAAGTGAGGCCCAAGGAGAGCAAATGACCTGCCTGTTTTCCCAGCACATGAACAGGGCAGAGCCCAGATGAGAATCCAGAATTTCCATCCACTGAGCAGGCCAGCCATCCTTCCCCAGGGACAGAGAGCTAGCTGGGAATGAGGAGGGTGCCTCCCAGTTGGAGTGGCCTCCCCTTGGCAGGAAGACAGACTCACCTTCACGTGCCATGCCCCGCTTCAGTTTCCCAGTTGCCCCTACCCCTCTCCCACATCTGACGACAACGCTCCCAGGGCTGGCCAGTGCTTCGGGCAGATGGAAGCTGGAGGAATTTTAGCAGCCCATCTGTCTGTTCTGGTCCGCTGGCCCCAGAGACACCTCTGCAAGGGGATTAGGTGGGGGAAGGAAACAGATTCTGCTGCCAATGCAGAAAAAAGTCCCACAGCAAGTAGCACAAAGCAGCCGAGCCCAGAGTGTCTTGGAGTTAAGGATGGGGCTGTCCTGGACTCAGTCTCTGGGACTTCCGCCCTCCCCTCCCTGGAGAGTCATTGTTCTCTTCTCCTAAAGCCTCTGCAGCCTCTGAAAAAATCAAAGGCTGAAGGAGGTTTCGTGCCTGTGTTGGCCCTGGGGCTGCTCCTCATTGCCTGGCTGAGATCCAGAACCCCAGGGTTCTAGAACCAGCTCTATATGTCCTTGGGCAAGTTGCTTCTATGTCTGAACCTCAGTTTCCCCCCCATGGATAGTGGGATAGCTAGATCAGCTGAAAGAGCACAGTAACTAGGAAAAGATAGACAAAGGAGAAATTATGTTGAGGAACCCCTGGTCCCTAGTTGAGGTAGGGACAGAATGATACAGCTACGCCTCTGTGGGTGGTGGGAAGGAAATGAGGGTGAGGAGGGGACGAGAACTAAGGAGCGGACACCACCAGTGGTAGTTCATGAGAGAGAAAAGTCTTGGGCTTTTCCTCTGAGCCCTTTGAGGGGCACCCAGGAGGCTAAGGCACAGGAAGACAAAGAGGGGCATCAGTCCCACAGGCCTCCCCCTCGCCCCCTACCCAGCTGTGGGGCCAGAGAACAGAGGGAGCAGGTGGGCACGGGCCCAGCTCCTTCTCCTCCTCTCTGCGCTCAGTGGTGATTGCTCTCCCCCAGACTCTTTCTTCCCTTCACCATGACAGGCTGGGACCTAGGGACCCACGCCTCCCACACACAGTCCCTACCCCTCCATCCCCCTGTCATCCCACAACTGCCTTTGACGGCACCATTGGTGGCTGTGGACGTAATTGTTGTGTCACGGAGATGAGATGAAATCCGGTACTGGGAAAGCAGCGGGAAGACCCCAAGCATCAAAGGGCTGATTCTTATGCAGATGGCCCTGCCAATAGAGTAAGGGAAAAGGTGGCTGTGGCAAAGGGAACGGGCTCTGAAGAGAAATAAACATCTGACAATGTCCCTGTGAACACCCAGGCTCCGGCCCCCAATTCAGCAAGAACTGTAGCATCCCAGACTTAGCCAACCCCCTCATTTTACAGAGGAGGAAACTGAGGCCCACCAAGGTCCTCTGACTCCAGGAATCAAGATTTTTCCACTGAACCACATTGTTTTGTGTTAACATTCAGAAGTGAGGCGTTCTTTTAGATACACTAAGCAGGAGGCAGTGTGTCAGGGAGTCAGAATAGGTTCTTTATCTCCCCCCAGGTCCAAGTACCTGATCTTTAGTACACTCACATACAGGTGGCTTGAGCCACCTCCAACTGACTCCTTGTTAAGAGCGGATTGTTAAATGTTCACCATGAGCATTTGCACCTCGGAAATTGGAAAATGTGACAAATCAGGGTTTGATTTCTTGTTTTGTTGACTGTCTAGACTTAAGAAAATGGAGAAAATATTAACTATCCAGATTAAAATGAAAAGTTGGTTGTGTTTTTGGAGAGCCGGTTGTTAAACCAGCCCACATCCTTCTTCCCTACTTGCAGAACTCTTATACCCCTAACACAGACAGCCCTGGAAAGATTCTAACTTTTCTGTTTCTGAAGCCAAGTTCTGTGGAGTCGAGTTTGCACAAAGCAAAAGTGTGCAAATGTATTCATTTATGGGGGCAGCTAGGTGGCACAGTGGATAAGGCACTGGCCCTGGATTCAGGAGGACCTGAGTTCAAATCCAGCCTCAGACACTTGACACTTACTAGCTGTGTCACCCTGGGCCCCGCCCAAAAAATGTATTCACTTATTCATCAAATATTTAGTAAGCAACCACTACATACAGAGGTCAAGGGCTAAAGGAGATGCAAAGGCTGCCTAAAACATAGCCCCTGCCCTCATGGAGTTTATAGTCTATCAGGGTAAGAAAAAGCAAACGTTGGATTAATTGGGAAATAATCTGGATGCTTCCATCAAGAGAAAAGCCCCAGTCCCTGAACTTCACAAGGCAGAAGCCCTTGGCTCCACACATCCCTAAGGCCTTTCATACTATCCTAACTTGTGAGATCCTGAATGTGGAGCCCCCTCCGGATGCATAATCCAAACTTCTACTGGCTTTGTTGTCCAGTGTGTAGGATTGTGGGACTTGGAACAGGAAGGCATCTTAGATGTCACCTGGTCCGGTCCCCACGTGTAAGGAAACTAAGACCCCAAGGAAAGGCAGTGACTTGTCCAATGTCACACAGATAGCAAGAAGAGGCAGGGCGCTAACAACTCCACGTGCTCGCTCCTTTCCTTTCTGCCTTTTCTATCTGGCCCACGTCTCTAATAGTACAGGTGGCAGAGAAGGTACTGACCCGTACTGGTGGAGGGAGTTTCCTCGTCCGAAAGTCATTCCCTAGTACCTATCCCTTCTGGTCCTGGGATGGGGAGAGGTCTTGGTAGAATGGGAAAGATGCCACGGAAGCAGCCTAAGTGATTCACGGCACCTCTCTCGCGCCCGGCGGTGGCTCTGATGATGCTGGAATCCCCTCCTAGGTGGTGGCCGTGGATCCCGATCTGGCCGAGAACGGCACCCTGATCTACAGCATTTACCCACCCAACAAGTTCTATAGTATCAACAGCACCACGGGCAAGATCCGCACCACCAACGTCATGCTGGACCGCGAGAACCCCGACCCCGAAGAGGCGGAACTCATGCGCAAAATCGTCATCTCCGTCACTGATTGTAAGGAGCCCCTCCCGCCCCGCCCACCCCAACCTGCCCCTCTCCTAGGACTGGCTGGTCCCAGGCACGGAGTGCCCCCCACTGAGAGTCCTGGGTCACCGGAGCTGCTCTGTCCTGGGCTCCTTCCCCTGTCTCTGGAGGTCGTGCCTGGTGTCACTGGAGTAGGTTGGGAACCCTCTCCGGGTATTCCCTTCTAGCTGCTTCTTCCAGTCCTCACACCCGAGTAAACCCTGGACAGGGCTGGAGAGGCACCGGGGGATCTGGTTTATCAAGGAGCCACCCTTGATGTCCCTCCTCAAGGAACCATTTGAAATAGGAAGGAAGGGAAGGGACCAAGGTTTTAGTAAGTACCTGCTATGTATGATATAAAGAGCTAAGCCCTCATTTGAGCCTCAGAACAACCCTGGGGCGGGGGGGGGGGGGCGGTGCAGCTAGGTGGCGCAGTGGATAAAGCACCAGCCCTGAATTCAGGAGGACCTGCGTTCAAATCCGCCCTCAGACACTTGACACTTACCAGCTGTGTGACCCTGGGCAAGTCACTTAACCCTCATTGCCACGCCAAAAAACAACCCTGGGAGGTGGGTACTATTATTATCCCCATTTTAGGGTTGAGGAAACTGAGACAAACAGAGGTTAGGTGACTTACCCAGGGTCACACAGCTAGTAAGTGTCTCAGGCCAGATTTAAAATCAAGTCTTCACTCCAGGCCCAGTTCTCTGTCCATCATCACCAGCTGCCTCTAAATGATTTCTTTCTTTCTCCTTCCCTTCCTCCTCTCCCCCTCTCCCTCCTTTACTTGATTCCCTCTAGGTGGCAGGCCCCCTCTGAGAGCCACAAGCAGCGCCACGGTCTTCGTGAACCTACTGGACCTGAACGACAACGACCCGACCTTCCAGAACCTGCCCGCCATTGCCGAGGTGCTAGAAGGCACCCTTGCCGGCACCTCTGTCTACCACGTGAGTCTCCTATCCCCAGGAAGAGTTCTGGTTCTTGGACCGGGTCCTCCTTCCTCCTTGAAGCTTCCTCTCCTGGTCTCTCCCTCTTTCACCCCGTCATGACTGATCAATCCAGCCCCCCCAACAGGCATCGATTGAGACTCTGCATTTCAGCCTTGTGCTGTAGGGTAAACAGAAGACATGCAAGCCACAGCCTCTGACCTCACCAGGGCTCTATTTAAATCAAACAGCAGGAATAAAATGAGCTAGTACTGATGACAAGAAGTCCTTAAGATTGTGGTTTTAGGGATGGCTTGACATGGACCGCCTCAGGGAGCTTAGGGTCTGATGGAAGAGGAGCTAAAGAATGTGAACAAGGGAAAAATGCAAAGGGAAGAGCCAAACACCTGGAGCCCAGTTAGCCTTGGGTGAACTGGATATTCTGGACCCCTTGGCATTCCAGTATAAGTTGGTACAAATCGTTCCCAAATGTCCTCCCTTACTTCCCCTTCAATATCCAGAAATACCATATTTTAAGCCCCAACTCGTCCCTTGGAAAGGCTGGAAAGGATGCTCCCCTAGACTGGACGTGAGGGCCTAGGGGATGGTCAGGAGCTGCCAGAGAGGAGGCTGGGGCAGCTGCCAAACAGAGCCCCCATGTGCATTTGTGTGTCCTTGAAATTGGGTGTTCAGAAGGAGACACAGACAAGCAGGACAGTGTTGAAACTGCCGAGTTTAAATTTAATATATTTGAATTTAAATAATTTAATTAAAATTAAATAATTTAAGTATACAATCCTCTTTTTCTTTACTTCTTTGGATATGGAAATGTTGGTGTTTGACGAGTTCATAATAATAATTCAAAAGAAAAATGTTGGGGCAGCTAGGTGGCACAGTGGATAAGCACCGGCCCTGGAGTCAGGAGGACCTGAGTTCAAATCCGGCCTCAGACACTTGACACTTACTAGCTGTGTGACCCTGGGCAAGTCACTTAACCCTCTTTGCCCCACCCCCAAAAAACTTTAAAAAAAAGAAAAATGTTGTCAAAAGTTGGGGGGAAAAAGAAAGAGAATTGCCTTCCCCTGCCCCATGTTACTGACCAGTTGTGACTTTGGGTCTTCAAAGTGACATTTGCAATTGAACTTCACCACTTCTAGTATTTCACTGGGATGGTTCTCCCTCCACTAGCACAGGTTTTGATCCTTAATAGAAGTCTTTGGCCAAAAGAATCATTGCCTGATCGTGAGCCTCCCAGCACCTAGCTAAGCAGGTCTCCAGACGAGTCTGCTGCCGGGGCATCCTCAAAGTATTATAGCTCAGTAGAAGCCTGTGTGCAGTGGCTGTCACAGTCTCTAAGAATCCACACAGGGTCACCTCCCACTCCCCACAGGGAGGTATCAGATGCCGACTCTGGTGAAGGTACAACTGTATGGGACCTGTCTAACCTAGACAACTACCTCCTCCCCAAACTAAGCGTTTCCCCACCACCTCTATGCCCACCTCCTGTGCCCCTTGCCTGGAATAAACTCCTCTCCCCTCCTCTCCAGTCCTCAGGTTGCTGACCTTCCTTTAGGTTCTGTCCAAGTGTCACCTCCCATTTGATGCCTTACCCAACTTCTCTCCCGCCCCATCACCATCACCAAGCTATTGGCTCTCTTTCCCTCCTCAAGGCTCAGTGCCTTGCCCAGAATGATAAATATCGGCTCGAATCGACTCAAATTGAATTGCATCACAAAATAGGTACCTTGGAGAGAGGAAATGTGTGGCCTCGACAAGATGTGCATTTATAAGAAAGTGTTCTTTATTACCCGCTTTCTTTACATGGTGTGTGTGGGCTCCTTTCTCTAATCCCTGCTCTGTTAGCAGGCAATGCCCAGCCTCAAGTCAGTGATGTTCACAAGCTACAGAAAGCCCTGCAGAGAGCAGATCTGGGAGTTAAATGCCAATGCTGGTCTTTTTCCTACTGGAGTTAGTTTGCTTGACCGGAGTTGGATCTGAATCAGGGAATATTAAGAGCTAGCAGTTGGGGTTGGGAAGGAACCCAAAGTCTTCATTTGAGTATTGATGGAGCAGCCAGAAAATCCAGAGGATGCAGCAGTGACCTCTGGATGCAGGAGGCCTTGGTCCTGGGGCCATACTCTTAACACTGATGTCCGGCTGTGCTTCCTAACAGGTGGTGGCCATTGACCTGGATGAAGGTTTGAACGGGCTGGTGACGTACCGCATGCAGGTGGGCATGCCCCGCATGGACTTTGTCATCAACAGCAGCAGCGGTGTGGTGACTGCCACCACAGAGCTGGATCGAGAGCGCATCGCAGAGTACTACCTTCGGGTGGTGGCTAGTGACGCTGGGACCCCCACGAAGAGCTCCACCAGCACGCTCACAATACGAGGTGAGTCAGGACATCGATGTCAGTCCAGATGGAAATGGGGTCAAGAGTGCAGGCATTTAGGGGCAGCTAGGTGGCGAAATGGATAAAGCACCGGCCTTGGATTCAGGAGGACCCGAGTTCAAATCCAGCCTCAGACACTTGACACTTACTAGCTGTGTGACTCTGGGCAAGTCACTTAACCCTCATTGCCCCACATACACATGCAAAGAGAGAGAAAGCAGGCATTTAGAGCAAGCAGCATGCCATTTCCAGGGTCCTTTCAGATCCTGCTACAGGAGACTCAGGTCACTGTCAGTGTCTCTGAGGCCTTAGTCAGTTCTGTAGCTCCCATCCCTGGAGAAAGGCAAATGAATTTCCCTCTCCTTAATCTCTAGGCATGGTCCCCTGGGCTCAAGAGAAACCAAACTAGTTAGCTGCTAAGCCCCAAGTCCACCCTGCCCCTCTGGGATCTACCTACCCCCTAGGAGCTTGGCATCATGGGAATTTGTTTGGTTTCCCAACCTAAAGGATGTATGTCCCTGGGGAGTAGAGAATTTTACAAAGAGACCCAGGTAATATTTGGTAAAGTTTTGTAGAAAAAGTAATACTAGCTTACTAAAATAATTTAATGTGCCAGTTCTTATGAGTATATGCACAGTAAACTCTAAAATATAAATATAACTATTCATACTGAATAGTTGGCTGGAGGAAGGTTTACTTAAGGCCAAGGTATATAAGAGCTGAATAGAAGTGGAAACCGGTGGTCTACCCAACAGAGTACACCCCACCCTACCCAGACATCAGCAAGGGAACTGAATAAGGAGTCAGGTCCTATGGCCCAAGAATAGTCACTGGGAAAAAAAAGAATAGTAACTGGGGAGGTTTTGTTGTGCCTCCCCCAGATCGATGAAATCTGTGCCTTTTATTGGTGACTTAAGAGGTTTTGATAAGAGAATCCCCAAGACCCTTTCTACCTCAAAGGAGAAGCATGTGGCAGACAGAGAACTTCAAAGGGGCTTAGAGGAGTTAATGGATGGCAGAGTCATACTGGGTTCTTAAGGATGCTTTGGAGATAATCTTTAACTCAAGGAAAATAAAAACCAGGCCTTCTAACTCCAGATCCTTCAGTAACCCACAGAGAGGGTTTCAGTTTTGTTGGCAATGAGAGGGACGACACTGATGTTATTATATTCATTAGGACCCAGTTGATACTAAGGTGTGTTACCTTTGGGATATCACCCAGCCACTCTGTGCCTCAGGATCATCTTCTCCTAAAACGAGTACCCTGGGACCTTTTTGTGTTGAATCAGGATCCAGCAGCCTCCATCATCCCTGCATCCCCCATCACTATCTAGCTGGGCCTCCAGAAGCACTGAGTCAGCCAGCACCAGTGAAACAACAATTCAGGTCCTCACTGGCTGGCCCCATGCTGATGGTGACATTGGTGGGAAGTCTTCCCCTGCATTTCAGTGTTTTCCAGGACTATTTCTGAGGCCTCAGTAGCACACACTTCCTATAGAAAGCTATGCTATAAAACCGACCCCTGTCTTCTCTCTCTGCCTCCTCTCCAGTATTGGACGTGAACGATGAGACCCCTACCTTCTTCCCAGCTGTGTACAACGTCTCCCTGCTGGAGGACATCCCGAGGGACTTCCGAGTGGTCTGGCTGAACTGCACAGATAACGACGTGGGACTCAACGCCGAGCTCAGTTATTTTATCACAGGTACTGGCTCTGTCCTCTCATTGGGTCCTCTGCCTTCTACCTCATCCCCTCCCCAAACCCCCTTTGGTACCCACCCTTCGAGTGGGAATGCCACCCCCTGCCCTTTGAGGGACTGGCTGATGTCTAGAGAATTGGGGAGGGGCTAAAACTTTCAAATCGGGTTTTGTAACTTGCTGTTGTTTCACTTGGGATTTACATGCAGAAACACATATATACTCACACATACATGTCTACATACCTATAAATAGGTGCAAATACACATATACATACATGATACAAATAACATATAAGCTTGATGTGTTGGTTATACACATATGTTTGTGTCACATGTAACTTACCTATTTATAAACATCGATATGAATATGTATCTCCATCTCTCCTAGTGTTTTCCAAAGGAGTCATTCTTTCCTGATTGCCTGGGATTTCTCTGGCCTGAAGCCAATTCCCTTTGGGTTCTTTCAGAACTTGCTTGGGCAGGGAAGTATACTGAGATAGAGAAGCAGCACTGGGCAATAGCTAGAGAGAGCTAGCCAACAAGTTGAGAAGACCAGTGTCCAGAATTCTGCCTTTACCTGATACACACTCTGACTGCGTGACCCTAGGGAAGTCACTTAACTCCTCCCGGCTCTAGGCAACTCTAAGTCTATTAAGTTGCAAAGGAAGTCCTGAAACATTAGTAAAGGTAGTTTCTGGAGCCCAGCAGTCCCCTCTATTCAAAGCCCAAGTCCAGTACCTGTCTTACATATAGTGCTTTGCAAACCTGGAAGCACCAGACCAGAGGTGCTTAACCTTTTTTGTCATGGACATTTTGGGCAGTGTCTGGTAAAGCCTATGGACCCTTCCCCAGAATCACTCTTTTTTTTCCAGTTTTGTTTTGGGTGGGGCAATGAAGGTTAAGTGACTTGCCAGGGTCACACAGTTAGTAAGTGTCAAGTGTCTGAGGCTGGATTTGAACTCAGGTTCTCCTGAATCCAGGGTCGGTGTTTTATCCATTGTGCCATCTAGCTGCCCCCTGAATCTATTCATCCTTTTTTTTTTTTTTTTTGGAGGCAATTGGGCTTAAGTGACTTGCCCAGGGTCACACAGCTAGTAAGTGTCAAGTGTCTGAGGCCGGATTTGAACTCAGGTCCTCCTGAATCCAGAGCCAGTGCTCTATCCACTGCGCCACCTAGCTGCCCCCAGAATCACATTTTAAAATGCATAAAATAAAACATAGAGGATGACAAAGGAAAAAAATTATATTGAAATAATTATAAATTTTTTTCTAATTTTTTTTGACTAGACAGTGAGGGTTAAGTGACTTGCCCAGGGTCACATAGCTAGTGTATAGTGTCTGAGGATAGATTTGAACTCAGGTCCTCCTAAATCCAGGGCTGTGTTTTATCCACTGCACCACCTAGCTGCCCCTCTAAATTTTATTTTTAATGTGTGGAACAAAACAGTCATTTCCATGACATAGTACAATAAAAAGGTGTTTGCACATGAAACTGCAAGTCTACTATTGCTATTCCTTTCAGATCAACAACAAAATTATTGTGTACATTTCTTCTTCTTTCTTCCCTTCCCCCACCTCATCCACCAGCCCTAGAGATGGCCACCATTAGACACAGATAGGTATATATGTGCAAAATTATTCTATGCATCCTTCTATTTATCAGTTTTCTCTGGATGCAGATAGCATCTTTCTTCATAGGTCCTTTGTAGTTAATTTGAGTATTTATAATAGTCAAAATGACTTAATTGTTCAAAGTCATTCTTAAAATAATACTGCTGTTATTATATACAATGCTCTCTTGGTTCTGCTCATTTTGCTCTTTGTTATTTCGTGCAAGTCTTTCCATGGTCTTCTAAAATCACTGAATTCATCATTCCTTATAAGCACAATGATATTCCATAACAATCACATATCACGATTTGTTCAGTCATTCCCCCATCGATGGGCATTCCTGCAATTTCCAGTTCTTTGCCATTACAAAGAGAGCTGCTATGAAGAAAAAGGAAAAGAACCTATATGTTCTAAAATGTTTATATCAAAATATTTTTTAAAACTTCTTCTTCTTCCTCCTATTCTTCTTTCTCCTCCTCTTCACCTTTTTCTTCCCCACCTCTTTCTCTCCCTCTCCACTTCCCCTTCCTCACCTCCCTCCCCTCCTCCTCCTCCAGTTCCCCATCCCTAAAACCTCCTCCCCTTCCACTCCTCCTCTTCCTCCTC
Source organism: Dromiciops gliroides (assembly GCF_019393635.1). Taxonomy (NCBI): domain Eukaryota; kingdom Metazoa; phylum Chordata; class Mammalia; order Microbiotheria; family Microbiotheriidae; genus Dromiciops; species Dromiciops gliroides. Next base: position 51,588,425 of record NC_057862.1, read on the forward strand.
TTCCTCCTCCTCCTCTGCCCAGGTTTAGTGTCAGCATGGCAAGAATTTGAGAGAATGAATGACTCCTGAGGTGATTATTTGTTAAGTGCCCATTAAGTATCAGGTCGGTGCTAAGCACTGGGGATAAAGTCCCAAACAAAACAATCCTGCTCCCACTCTCTTGGGGGGAACAATATGCCTGCCAATGAACATACGTGAAATATGCGCAAAGTGAATAGGAGTTAACTTCAAGGACAGGAGATGCCCTAGCAGCTGAGGGGAAGGGGTCACAGAAGGAGGGGGCCCTTGAGCTGAGCCTCAAGAGAAGCCAGGCATTCTAAGAAGTAGAGGGGATCAGGGTGTGCACTCTCGGCCTTGGGCACGGGCATGCATGCAAAGAAAGGCACAGTCACCGGAGATGCAATGTTCTGTGTTAGGAAAGACAAGGAGGTGGCTTTGACCGGCCCGAGAGTGCATGAAGGGAAATCGTGTCTAATACAGCTGAATGCTGGCTGGAGCCAGGCTATGGAGGATTTTTTATGACAAGAGGAGTTTGAATTTTGTCACTTGGTTTGGGTGGAGAGTGGTTTGGAGAGGGGAGAGCCTGGTGGCAGGGAGACCAATGAGCAGCCATTGTAATAGGCCAGGGGAGAGGGGCCGAGGGCCTCAATGAGAACGGTGCTCTGTGTGAGGAGAGGGAAGGGGGTGGAAACAAGAGACGTTTCAGGGGCAGGACTGAACAGCTGCTGAGTCCATAAAGCCAGTGGCTGCTCTAAAGGCGGTAAACTGAAGAGATGACCGAAGAGGATGGAAACCTCCCCGTGTTTATCAACTATCTGAATGACACAAAGCTGGGAGGGGCAGCTGGTGTATTGGGCCACCAGCGTTGGGATCCAGAATGAGGACAGAATTAGGAGGCAAAGAGCTCTCCACAGAATAGCATGATCGACCTTTTCCAAATACGATGAGATTTAATAGGGATAAATATAGAATCGATTTGGGCTTGAAAAGTCACAAATGCAGAAAGGGGAAGATCCAGGGAGACAACAATTTAGGTGAGAAGAGTGTCAGAGGGGTTTAGTTTAGTGGAGTGTAACTCGATGGGAGTCAACAGGTTGACATGGAAACTCAAAAAGCTAAGCCATTTTGGACTGCATTGAGAAAGGAGTGATGTTAGGGCACCTAGGTGGTGCAGTGGATAAAGCACCGGCCCTGGATTCAGGAGGACCTGAGTTCAAATCTGGCCTCAGACACTTGACACTTTACTAGCTGTGTGACCCTGGGCAAGTCATTTAACCCTCATTGCCTTGCAAAAAATAATAACAATAGAAAGGAGCGATGTTCACAGTGGAAGGTGGGATTGTCCCACTGTACTCTGCCCTGGTTAGGGCACACCCATAGGGGTCCCATCAATTGTTAGTGCCATACTTGCAGAGGGACAGAGGAGGACAACCAGCACAGTGTAGAGCCCCAAGATCAGACCGTAGGATTGGTTGAAAGAACTGGGAATGTTTCGTGTGGAGAAGAGATTCGGGGGAGAGCCATTAGCTTCTCTAACTATTTGAACAGATGTCACATAGAACAGAGTAGACTTGGCTCTGCCTGACCCAAGAAGTTGGAAAAGCAGGTCCAGTGACTGGAAGCTATAGAGAAGTTGATTCCAGCTCGGTAAAAGGAGAAACTTCCTAACAATGAATATTCTCCCAAAGTGGAGTAGACTGCTTCAGGAGGTGATGGAATCTCCCCTCCCTAGGGGTCTTCCAGCAAAAGTTGGAGGACTACCTGAGAGGAACTAGGTTTCACAAAATGTTGTCTGCACCTCAGAGGCCTTCTGATCTATGAGAGGGCCCAGACAAATTCTCGCCCCAATCTGGAAATGCCCCAGTGAGACTTGCATTAGTAGAATGTTTGCCGCCATTTTTAAAGTCTGTAACTTTACTGGTCCGCTCTAGTCCAACCAATCCATCAACCCAGTTCATCTACCTTTGCATTTGCCTCATTACTTATGCATCCCCCATGTCCCAGATGCACATATACCCACATGCCCACCTTCCTCACTCCTCCCCACTACAATCACTACTACCTCTTTCACCTTTAACCTCACTTCCTCCCAGTCACAGAGTGTCGGAGGAGAATAAAGAGCTCTAGGGAATCAGAACGTGCAGGACCCGACCTCGATAAAATTGCAGAGCTTGTCTTCATTTCCCCAGCCTCGCTTTTCTGCAGCCTTCTCTCATTATCATGTGCCCCCCACTTTGTGAACTCTTCCCTCCCCTTTGATAAAAATTGCCCTCAGAAAGTTATAGATCTGCACCTATTCGTTTCAATTTAATTCAACAAGCATTTATGTTAAGTGACCCTGTGTGCTGGGATACAAAGATGGGAAATGATACAGCCCCTGTTCTCAAGAAGTATATGATTTACTGAAATAGATGATCCCAAGTAGGACATGGTGGGACAAAGTCAGTCAACAAGTATTTATTAAGCACCTACTATGTGCCAGGCATCATGTTCAGCTCTAGGGAAACAAAGAAAAGTAAAAGACAGTCCTACTCTCAAGGAGTCTAGGAGAGAGCCAAAGTTCTATAGGAAAGTATGAGAAAGGGAGATATTAGTTAATAGTATGAGTTTGTCACTACATTCTTTCTCCCAGGAATCATCATGTAAGTGGTTGCCTACTTCACATATGCATAAAGCTGACCTGATAATATGGAGCTTTGATTAAGGAGTCAGGATGTTTTTGGTTTTTGTTTGTTTGTTTGTTTGTTTGTTTTAGGGGGGGGGGGGTCCTTTGTACTCAAAGAGGACCAGGGTGATATTGTGACTTGCACTGAATTGGATTAAGTGAGGGAGGGCTGTGCAAGGTCACCAACCTTGCTCTCTCCTCCAGAGCCATCTGGGTCCAAATGGCAAGATATACATCAGGATGACTGGAGATGGCCCCAGTTGTTTTAAGGCAATTGGGGTTAAGTGACCTGTCCAGGGTCACACAGCTAGTAAGTGTCTGAGGTGAGATTTGAACTCAGGTCTTCCTGACTCCAGGGCCAGTGTTCTATCCACTAAACCAACCACCTAGCTGCCCCAAGTAGTCAGAATACCTGGGTTCTAGACACTAGCTCGTGGTGTGGTCTGATTCTCATCTGTGTAATGGCCAATTGGAGCAAATAAACTCCAGTTTTCATTAATCCAGGTCTCCATGATGCCCCCAAAGTGTCCCAGCACTCATCATGAGGAGCCTAGACCTAATGACCCTTTGAGATCTCTGCTAGCCCTCGGGTTGTATCATGCCGGATTCAATGAAAAAATATTCCCTGATTGAGAGATGCTCATGAGAGGTGCTGCCAAGCATAGCAAAACTTGTTCTTTGGCGCCCTCTGCTGCCCAGAATCCAGCACGCCGCCCACCCCTTAACCTGGTCTTAATCCCAGTGGGGTGGATGAGAGTTTAAAGATCATGTCTTCCAATCCCCTCATTTTTACAGAAGAGAAAAATGAGGCTCCGAGATGGAAAAGAAGTGGCCAGTAAGTAGCAGAGCCATTGTGGAAGGCAAAGAGCCAGAAGATGAATAGCAGAGGCAAGACCCACCCCCTGAGGTCATTTCTTCCTTTTCTCCAGAACATCCCCTCCCTGACTTGACCAAATGTTTAGCTCCTTAGTGACAAGTGTTTTCTGGTCATCACCCAGGAGGACTCTGCTGTTTCTGAGCCCCACTTCCTGCCCCTCATGCTTGGGCCCCCATTCCCAGCACGTAGACCACACCCCTCTCCCACCCCCACCCATGCATCCCTACTACTCAATCCTGCATCTCAGGGGCATTGAGTATGTTTCTCATTGAACAATTATGAATCATCAGGCAATGGGAAGGGTGCTGGAGTAGGACTTGGAAGACCTTCCAACGATCAAGTCATACAGGGATGTTCTCTTTTCTTCACTCATGGTGAACATTCACAGTCAACACCCCCAAGCCTAGGATGTATTCCCTCCACATTTTAAGCTGTTGAAATTCTCTTTTTTCAAGGCCTATTTCAGGCACATCAATAAATACTCTTGACTGACTGACCCTCCAACCTTCTCCATAAATCTTTTCTTGCCCCACCCAACCTCCAGCTAGAAATAATTCCTCCCTCTCCAAGTCACTCAAACATCACTCTTTGCCCTCTCTTATGTACTACGCATCACATTTTGTCTTATAATAGTCGTTTGTGCACTTGCCTTATCTCCCTACCTGATAGTAAGCTCTCCAAGGGCAGGGACTAGCCTGCTTTTATCTTTGTTATCTCCATAGGGCCCTTTCTGTTATTGTTCAGTCATTTCAGTAGACTCTTCATGACTCCATTTGGTGTTTTCCTTCTCCAGATCATTTTACAGATGAGGAAACTGGGGCAAACAGGGTTAGATGACTTGCCCAGGGTCACACAGCTAGGAAGTATCTGAGGCCAATTTGAACTCAGGTCCTCCTGACTCCAGGACCTATCCACTGTGCCACCTAGCTGCCCAGGTACTGTCCCCTAGCTGTTGTAGGTACTTAATAAATTTTTGTTATTAAATTGAATTAACTTGAAGACCTGGGTTCTAGCTCTGCTTCAACCACAAAATCTCATGCTAGTCATTTCAACTTTCTGGGTCTGTTTCCTAAGACAAAATGAGAAATTTAGGCTTGACCATTTCTGGTTTTTTGTTTGTTTTTTGGTGGGGCAATGAGGGTTAAGTGACTTGCCCAGGGTCACACAGCTAGTGTCAAGTGTCTGAGGCTGGATTTGAACTCAGGTCTTCCTGAATCCGAGGCCAGTGCTTTATCCACTGAACCATTTCTAAGGACCCTGACAGTTCAAATAATATGTTGCCCATTCTCTAGTCCCTTCCATCCATAACGTTCTGTGTTCTGAGTTGTAAAGTGCTTTTCACCTCTAATCATCAATTATCCTAATATCTTAACCACAATACAAAGCTGGAGGATCCAGTGGCTCTCTCTTACCTTTCGGATAAAATTCACCCTCTTCAGCCTGACCCTGCAGCACTGTCTCCCTAGCCTACTTTTCCAGACTTATTTCACATTCCTCTCCATTCATCATATGCCCCAACCGACTTTCTCTCCCCTGAACTCAGCACTGCACCTGCCACTTTAGGAGAGGCAGTCCCCCATTCCTGCTCCCCTCCCTCATCTCAGCCTATTAGAACCCTTAGCTTGCTTCGAGGCTCAGCTCAGGCTGCAGGGAAGCCTTTCCAGGTCCTCCCAGGTGTTAGGACTCTGTCTTCACTCAGATTGTCTTATATGTACTGATCTTCATGAATGTTGTATCCTAAGAATAGACTGTAAGCTTCTTGGGGACAGATACTATTTTTCATCCTGTCTTTGAATCCCTAGCATCCAGTGCAATGCCTGACACCAGTTGGCACTTCACAAATGTTTATTGCCCCGATGCCCTGTTCCTTGAAATTTGGGCTTACCCCCTCCCCCAATCATGCATCTCACCCAACCTTGTGAGCCACACCCTAAGGGAGCTCTCTGCCCTGGAGGCTTAAACTAAGACTGGCAAAATAACTACAGCTTTGGCTCCTTTTCCCCTGGCACTTGGCCAAGTGTTTTTATAAGCATCATCTTAGAAACTCTACAGCTTGTGCTGACTGTAACCCTGACTCAAGGTCCCTCTCAGATCTGGGGCCACATATCTCTCATGCTCATTTTCCATGGCGTACAGGTCCTTGACCTCGAGTCCATGGATAGATTTGGGGGATGGGGGTGTCGGTGAACATGGATGAAAGAAAAAAGTACATCTTTATTTTCACTAAGCTTTGGTTTCCTTTGTAATCCTCTGTATTTTATTTTATGCATTAAAACACAATTCTGGGGGACAGCTAGGTGGTGCAGTGGATAAAGCACTGGGCCTGGATTCAGGAGGATCTGAGTTCAAATCTGACCTCAGACACTTGACACTTACTAGCTGTGTGACCCTGGGCTAGTCACTTAACCCTCATTGCCCCACCAAAAACAACAACAACAACAACAACAACAACAACAACAAATAAATAAATAAATAAAAACAACCCAAAAAAAACACTATTCTGAAATGGAGTCCAGAGGCTTAGGACCAGACTGCCCAAGGGTTTCAAGACGTAAAAATGTTTTTTTTTAAAATCCTACCCTTGGGGCGGCTAGGTGGTGCAGTGGATAAAGCACTGGCCCTGGATTCAGGAGTACCTGAGTTCAAATCTGGCCTCAGACACTTGACACTTACTAGCTGTGTGACCCTGGGCAAGTCACTTAACCCCCATTGCCCCGCAAAAAAAAAAAAAATCCTACCCTGACAAAAGGACCTCTCTCGGGCATCCATTGCCTCTGGTGGGTTCTTTTCTGGTCTATCTCTAAAGAACTTCATCCTCTTTTACCCGCAGGAGGCAACATCGATGGCAAATTCAGGATTGGCTACCGAGACGGCGTGGTCAGGACAGTGGTGAACTTGGATAGAGAGACCACAGCGGCATACACCCTGATTGTGGAAGCTATTGGTATGCATTCCTAGTTCCTCTCAGCTTTTCCTTCCCAATATAGAGCAGCCAACATCTTTCCCCAAGGCTTAGGCTTGGGACCTCAGCTATAGTCTCCCCAGCCCCCGGATCCTACCTGCCTCCACATTGCCTTCGAATGAATGAATGAATGAGGGAGGATGGATGGATGGATGGATGGATGGATGGATGGATGGATGGATGGATGGATGGATGGATGGATGGATGAGTGAATGAATGAATGAATGAATGGATGGGTGGATGAATGGATGGGTGGATGAGTAAGTGAATGGATGGATGGATGGAGGATGGATGGATGGATGGATGGATGGATGGATGGATGGATGGATGGATGAGTGAATGAATGGATGAATGGATGGGTGGATGAGTAAGTGAATGGATGGATGGATGGATGGATGGATGGATGGATGGATGGATGGATGGATGGATGAGTAAGTGAATGAATGAATGAATATTTTTCTTAAGTGTTTACTATATACAAAGCTCTGGGCTAAGTGCTGAGGATACCAATAGAAGAGTAACACAGACCCTACCTTCCTGAAGCTTATCTTCTAATGGCAAGGTTTCAGTGGTGAGTCATATGGAAATGGTCCTTAGAGTTCATTAGCAAAGCAGATGTTGAGGCCCCTTCCTTAATGACATTTCCACTGATAAAAATCATCCCTTCCTGGATATTTGACAGCATCAGGGGCTTTCTCTTCTGGGTCTTCAGTAGCCGTGGCCATGGCACCTGCAGAAGCATCAGCCATGCTGTGTCTCCTCAGGGGTTGCCCCCCCCCAGGATGATGGCTGTAGACACTGGGCTGGGAGCATGACTATTCCCAAGGCTTTGGGGTTCAGGATGCTAGGCTGTCTCCATCAGGGTCTGAGAGGACACGGAGGTCAAAGGCATGCTGGTGGTTTAACTTGTCTGGCACACACTGCCTCCCATAGCTCTGTCAGGTGGGCTTGCTGCTTCAGCCTGCCTGCCCTGTGGGTGGAAATTGGTTAGAGCTGATGGGGATGAAGGACCCATTTCCACCTTTGGATGGGACATGGGATCCAGCTTCTGTTGCTATTGTGTCTTCTGGGAGGATCCAAGACAACCTTCTGGGCTGGGAAGTCTCCTCCCCCTAATATCCTTTTCCTGAGAGCCGATCTTCCCCCTTTTTATCCCAGTGGAATTGTTCTACTCCCTATGGAATGACAAGACTGAATTTCCTCCTCAGGCAGCCAGGGACAGTTCCATGCCATGTCCCAGAGCTGCCAATGCCAGTCAGAGCCAGGCTGGCCGGAGCCTTCTCTCTGGACACATGGATGTCCACATAGTAAGATCCACGATGGTTAGAATGGTGTCCTCCAGAGAGGCTTGGGCAGCCCCCAAGGGGGCAGGTGAAATGAGTGACCCAGGAAAAGCCATAACCCGGACTGTCTATGGGTGCAGATTACAGGCAAGAATTTACCCCAAGCGTGGGGCCAGCCTTACCTGATGGAGAAAAGAAGCACCATTTAGGGACAATTAGAGAAAAGCAATAACCTCATCTGCATCCAAGCCACAATCCCATCACTTGGGGTACAGGCTGGATGGGAGGAGTGGTGGTGCCCAAGGTCTCTCCAACTACCTTCTGGTCCCCTCCACCATCCACCCGCTCCTTCCCAATAGAATATGGATGGAAATAGTCTTTTGAGTAGAACTAACTGGTCCTGGACATTATTGCAAGGTTGCCAATACTTTGTTGTAAATAATAATAGTAATAGGGCGGCTGGGTGGCACAGTGGTTAAAGCACCGGCTCTGGATTCAGAAGAACCTGAGTTTGAATCTGGCCTCAGACACTTGACACTTACTAGCTGTGTGACCCTGGGCAAGTCACTTAACCCTCATTGCCCTGCAAAAAGAATTAAAATTTAAATTAAAAAAAATAATAATAATAGTAATAGTAGTAGTCATAATAGCTTTTAATTCTATCTGACTTTGCCATTTACAAATTGCTTCTTTCAAAATGGGTCAATGACCCACATGGGAAGGGAGACAACATTCATAGATAAGCTCCACCCCCACCCTGCCAGATCCATTCTCTGTGAGTCTTCCCTTTGCAGGCTTACACACCTGAGCCTTGGGGTGACAACTGCTCAGTCCTCACTGCCTCCAGCCCATCCTCAGCTCTCCTAGCCTAGAGGAGTTGGGGCTAAGGAAAGAGGAAAGGATGTGGGGAGGTGGGCGGCAGTGCTGCCCATCAGAGAAGGTCAGAGAGGCCTAGAGAAGCCCTCAGCTCTTTCTGCTTCTATCCTGATTTTGTTCCCTTTCCCACCAGGCTACCTTACCAAATCTTGGCCTTATCTTAGGGCAGTGGCTTCTTGTCCCAGAGTTCACCAACTTTTTTAAAATTACTACATAGATAGTTGCATTTCAATGTAGTTGGTTTCCGTTGTACCCCCTGTATATTTTATTTTCTGAATTTAAAAATATGATTCTGAGAAGGAGTCCATAGAATTCTCCAAACTGCCACAGGGGTTTGGGACACAAAAAAAGATTAAGAAACCCTGGTTTGGGGCAGCTAGGTGGAGCAGTGGATAGAGCACCGGCCCTGGAGTCAGGAGGACCTGAGTTCAGATCTGGCCTCAGACACTTGACACTTACTAGCTGTGTGACCCTGGGCAAGTCACTTAGCCCCAATTGCCTCACCAAAAAACAAAAACAAACAAAAAAAGAAACCCTGGTTCTGTGGGGTTAAGAGGAGGGGCTTTGTGTCTGTCCTAGGCCTATTATTATAAAATGAAACAGGCCCTCAAGGAGAGGGCCCTGTGAGCCAGCTGTCCATACCTTTCCCTTTCTCTCCTTGAATATTTATGTAGAGTTGTGAGCCCTCCTCTTTCCCCATTTTAAAGCCAAAATAGAGCCTTTGGGGTGGGGTGGGTGGGAGAAGAGGAGACATATCCCAAATTCTTTGGGTCAGGAAGAAAAAAAGAGAGACATGAGCAAAAAGAGGTCTCTGGTGGGGTCTCTCCTCTGTAGGGAGACCTTAGGGTCTCTTCCCCCTTGTGCCTTGCAGTGGGAAATGCCTCCACACTCATAGCCTGGAGAATGACCTTTCTGCAGAGGTCAGAGCTCAAGGGTGGGTTTGACATCCTGTCTATGGAGTGCCCACCTGAACATGGCACTATGATGGCTGACTTGGTAAGAGGCAGCATGGTGCAATGGAGTTGCCACTCTGGTTTTAGAGCCTGGGGATCTGGGTTCAAATCCTGACTTGGTCACCTCAGACAAATCACTTGTCCCTTCTAGCTCCAGCATCTTTGTGTAAAATGAGAACATTGGATGAGATGGTCTCTTGGGTCCCTCCCAGCTCTAAAGCTATGGGGGTCCCCCAAGCCTTCTGTCTCCAGTATTCTGGTGTAGGAAGGGGTCCCCTTTGACCGCAGTACCCAGCATCTAACAGACCTCAGGAAGCACAGGAGCAGCTGATCTGATCTCTGTCCTCCCCACAGACAATGGCCCTGTAGGGAAGAGGAGGACGGGTACAGCCACCGTGTATGTCACCGTGCTGGACGTGAATGACAACCGGCCCATCTTCCTGCAGAGCAGCTATGAGGCCAGCGTCCCTGAGGACATCCCTGAAGGCAGCAGCATCGTGCAGGTAGGTGGCCGGGGATGCTGGGGCAGAGCCATGGGTGGGGCGGGAAGGGCAGGATGAAGAGGACAGAGACAAGAGCCTCTCTTCTGCCTTCATCCTCACACATCAGTCCTGAAGATGAAAAGTCAATGAAAGAGGCAGCTAGGTGGCACAGTGGATAAAGCACTGGCCTCGGATTCAGGAGGACCTGAGTTCAAATCCAGCCAAAGACACTTGACACTAGCTGTGTGACCCTGGCCAGGTCACTTGGCCCTCATTGCCCCACAAAACAAAACAAAAACGAAACAAAAAGTCAATGACTTTGGGGAGGGGCAGAGAGAGAAGAGGGAAAGAGGAGACCCTGAACACAAGAAATCTGGGAAACTGGACCCAGAGGAATTAGAAATAAAACTGGGGGAACTGGCACTCCCTAGCACGGGCCAGACCTCCCGTTGCCTGCCTCTCCACTCACCTCACTTTCTCGACTGGGCTCCCACTGCTGTAATAATGGGCCAAGGCCCTCCAGAGGGGCACAGTCTCTTTAGCTCACCCCTCTCCCTCTACCCTTGGCTCCCCTGTACAGGGAGGGCCCTTCAGATCCAGGCTGGGAGGGACAGCTTCCCAGCTGAGGGAGGAAGGGAGGGCGTTGTGGGGTGGGTGGTAGGAATGTCAGATTTTCCCGGAAGGGAGGAGACAAGAGGGAGGCACAAGCCAGGACTCAGCCACGGCTCAGAACAGAGATGCTTTCATCGGGCTTTGGCTATAGCTTTCCTGAAGGGAAGTAAACAGGCTAAGGAAGAAAGGGCCCCTTTGCCAAACTTTTGGGAATGAGAGCCATGAGCATTCGAGAGGAAGGGAAGGGAATGGGGGATTTCTTTTTTTTTTTTAATGAAGGGGATGCATAAGAGTCCCATTCAGCATCCTCCCAAACACACACACACACACACACACACACACACACACACATCCCACACATACACATATATCTAGGGATACATCAGCTGGGGGGGGGGGAAGGGGGGAGGGGGAGGAGCAGAAAGATGAGCTGGGAATGAATGACTGTTTTCAACCATCGCCCGGGGGTTTCCGACTGTGAAGCCAAGCCAACAAGTGGGGCCAAGACTGGTTGCTTCAGCCTATCCTGGGAGGGCAGCTCAGCCCCCTCAGCCTCACAGGAAGACTCTGGGGGAAGGGGCTGGACCTGTACCCATACCGGGCTGTGTCCAGGCCCAGGGAGAGGAACAGAGAAGGTCAGCTCCTCTGGGATCCTGGAATTCACAAGTGGACAAGAGAGTAGGAGAAATGAAAGAAGAGAGAGAGAAAGGCAGAGAGGGAATTTCCAGCCCTTTCTCACCACTGGAGGGTGATGGGAAGCTTCCCAGAGAGGCAGCCAAGGAGATGACATTCTGCTGCTTGGAATTACCAAGAGTTTACACCAAGCCATATTAATACTGACTCCCCTGGCAACATATAAGTGCTCCCTTCCACCCTCTGACACAAAAAAGGAGACTTTCCCCAGGTTCCTTCTCCCTTGAAAGAGCCTTCGTTCTGTAACCAGAAGATCTGAGTTCAAATCCCAGTTCCTCCCCTTAATACCTGCAGGAACTTGGGCAGAAAGATCACTTCTTGTCTCTGGGCTTCACTTTCCTCCTCTGAGGATTCCTTTCAGCTCTGCATCTATGAACCCACCATCCTTAAGTCCCATATTTACTCCCAGTGCTTGAAGGGACCTTCCCACTTTCTGTTCACCTAACTCTATCCCAGAGCCTGGCCTTGGGGGCCTCCTGGAGCCCAGATGTCCCTATTAACCCATGCTTCTTTACAATTCTTCCTTCACAGCACCTCTGTGCCCTCCCAGTGACCTGCCTGGTACATACCCAGCCAGCATAGGCATGTGTGCTTAGAAGCAGTCACTCCAGAGAGGAAAGCATGATTTTTCAACATTGACTATGGATTGGTGTCTGCTTCTGTTGTAGGAGGCAAGGGTGGGCCTTAACAAGGACAAGGCTAACCTATTTGTTCAAGAGAAAGAGAGCCAGTCCTTCCATCAGACAGACATCCATGTGCCCATATTCCAACCTCAAATAATAAGACTTTATTCATCCAGTACTGTTTGAAAAGGGGATAAAAATCCCCTTCAAAATATATAAGTAATAGGTACCAGCAGCTCTAGTTCCCATTTCACAAGAGGGGAAACTGAAAGACAAAAGGTTGAATGATTTGCTCAAGATTCCCTAGTGACTAAGTGGTTAGGGCAAGGTGAATCCTTAAACCAGGGTGACATAGAGGAGAGGAGAAAAAAGTCATGGTCTTCAGAAGAGGCTGGCCTTCTCAGGAGGATTCATCCCAAGGAGAGTTGGTGAATCAGTCCCACAGAGCTCAGTTCTACTGGATGCCTTGAATCTAGCTCCAGACCTCACCGTGGCTGATGGGGGTGGTTGTCCTCATATCTTTCCTCCCCAATTGAATTCCCAATCCTGACAGTCACCCATCCCCTCTTGACTCTGGGGAAAGCTAGAAGCAAGCTGTACTCCTCCAAGTGTGGGTTAGAACATCCTAAGCATCACCCCTTCCCAGGGACTGACACACAGATATTGGTAGTACCACGATGGGAGTGTGGCTGTATCCTTCACCCAGGTGAGCATGGTCCAGACAAAGGAAGAGCTAACAAGGGAACTGTAGCTGGTGGTGGTTGCCCCATGTCCCTTTGCAACCTTTAAGCCTTGTGTCCTGGCCCACAGAGCCATGGCAGAGGGTTACACCCTCATCATTTGTCATTACATAATAAGGATAGGTACCACTTTGGGGCAGAATTGAGAAGAAGCAAACCCTGCTTTGCAAAAAAGCACTGGTACTTTGTTCTCAATACCTGGTGGCCATGGGTTTGAATACTGTGTCAGATAGATGAGTTCACTGGGAAAGGAGCTAATAAAGCCTTGGGCTTCCTGAGAGCTCTATGTGACCCAGTGCCTATGGACACAGTGATGGGTGAGTGTGTCTGAGGAATTTACCCTGGTGGGCTCAGCAGCAGCACTCCGAGATGATGAGATTAGTTAACTAATTTTCCATGAGAAGGACATAACTCAAAACCTACCTTCCCTCTGCTTGGTTACTGCCTACCTCTAGTTTCCATACGCTCCTGTGTTTTGTATTATTTGGTCTGGACCTGTGATTTTATATTAGGTGCTTAATAAGCGCATGCTGAATGAGACAGAAAAAATATCATCTGAGTGGGGAATCCTGGCGGGTAAACTCTCTTCACCGAGTTACCTGGGACACTGAAAAGTTAAGTGGCTTACCTGTGGGCACACAGAGGCACTACTAGAACCTAGGGCTTCTAGACTCGAGGCTGGCCCTCTATCAGCTACATCACACTGCCTCTCCTGTGGTCCCGGCAGGGACAGGCAGAATTGGCATGCAATGCAACCCTCGGACCTTTGTCCTTCCCAGTCAATAAACATAACAAGTCATTATGTACTGTGCATTGCACATGCTTCTTTCTGACCACAGCAGAAGGGGCTCTAAGGAGAAGTCTGAGGTCTGTATGCACCTAGGGTCTTGCCTGTTATTACTACAGGCCAGTAACATGCTTCCCTTCTCTCCAAAACCCATTATGCTCCCTCAGGCTGAGCAGAAAGCAAAGGGTTGGGCAAAGGCACTAAGGTGGTGTAGCCTCTTTTCCCTTAGGCCACAAGCGTGGTTGGTGACATTTCCTAATGGGAGCTCAGGTGTCATTCCACCACAAACAGCTCCTCATCCTGCGGCCTGTCACTCTCTGACATCATGCCAGCCACGGGCTCTGAAAGGGGCCTCTTAATGCATCTGAAGACGCCCCTACCTGATTGATCCTGACGTTTTCTTATTGAAGGAGTGCCTCTACACACATCTGCTGAGATGATGATTAGATATAAATATATGACAGCCTCCAGCTTACCCACACACACACACTTTCTGATGGGCACCTGGGCACTGCACAGAATGGCAACAAACAGAGGACACAGAGACCATCCTCTCTGGAACCCAGCCATCTGACAGCTGCTACCAGCCTGCTGAGGAATGGACCGACATCATGGGTGGGCAGGAGGCTCCCCCAAAGGGCAATCGAGGCTGGTGCTTCCTAGTGGGCTGTCCAGCTATAGAGGAAACTCACCCAACCCTGGTAAAGATCAACCAGGACAATTACATTTAGGTGGCCTAGTTGACAGAGCTCAGAGCAGTGTGGGGGTAATGGATGGAGAGCCAGCCTTAGAATCAGGCATGCACCGTCTCTGTAATCCCGAGCACTTCTGTGTCTCCCAGGCAACTCCCTTAAGACTAAAAGTGGCATAGCCAGTGCTTTTCTGCAGTGGTAGAGGGGGTTTCTTTACCCACTGGAAGTTCCTCGTACCAGTGAAGTCAGAGGTCCAGTTTGATTTTGTTAATGGCCAATTGGAGTGAATGTGCTAAAGGATCCCGCAAGGCAGCCAAGAGATAGGAGCATCTTGACATCCACTCCAGCCCCCAAATTCTATGGTCCCAAGTCCAGGGAACATTTCACGTTTCCCCAAAGGAGAACTCTGACCCAACCTCCCATCTATCTACAAGGCTGCACCCAGTTCAGATGCATCATTTCAGAAGGGTGTCAATAAGCTGGGATATGCCTGCAGAAGGGTGGTGAGAACCTTTTCCAGGCAAGGACTAAATGAAGGAACTGAGAAGCATCAAGCCTAGAGAGGAAGGAGCCCAAGGAGTGAGGTCTCATTTTCAGATACTGGAAGAGGAAGCTGATTTGTTCCGTGTGACTCCAGAGAGCAGAACTAGGAGCCTGAGTGGGAGGCACAGAGAGCCAGGTCTCAGCTCGGCAGAAAGGGGGATGTTCAGGCCATCCTGGGTGCTGCGCCAGTCACAGAGATGACCAGCAGTGAAACAGGCTGACTCATGAAGGACCAAGTTCCCCATCACTGGAAGGATTCAAACAGGAGGCCAGATAGTCTTCTGCCAGAGATGATATAGAGGAGACTCCTCCAGTGGGTGGGAGATGGGCTAAATGACCTCGGACTATCAAGGCTCTTTAGATCTCAGAACCTGTAGAAGTATTAGGAAGCATTTGAACCCTCTCTGTCAGCCTTATGGGGACATGCCTCAGGGTCTCAGGGAAGCATTTTTCTGTCCCCCTCAGGGACCCTGGAGCAAGACTATTCAACTGAGGGAAACAATACGTCCGTGGAGTGGTGAATAGAGAGCTGACCTCATTATCAAAAAGACCTGGGTTTAGATCCTGCCTCTCCTGCACATTGTTGTTGTTGATCAGTCATTTTCAGTGGTGTCTATGTCTTCATGACCCCATTTGGGGTTTTCTTGGCAGAGATACTGGAATGGTTTGCCATTTTCTTCTCCAGCTCATTTTATAGATGAGGAAACTGAGGCAGAGTGAGGTGACTTGCCCAGGGTCACCCAGCTAGTAAGTATCTGAGGTCAGATTTGAACTCAGGTCTCCCTGACTTCAGACCCCGCTCTCTGTGCACAATGGCATCCCCTAGCTGCCCCAATACTGGCTGGCTGACCCTGAGCAAGGACAACTTAACCTCTCAATGTTCTAAGCAATAAATGCTATAAGTTTCAGCAAAGGTGCTGTCCTGCATTAGTGAAGGGGGTCTCCAAATCTGGGAGTTCCCTCTCCCAGTGAAATCCCTATCCCCTATAAGTAAGTGCAAGATATACACAAGTTTGATACAAAGTGACTGGGTGGCCAGAGGGAGGGCGCCCACTAGCAATGTGGGTGATCAGGAGAGGCTTACCACGGGAGGTGGCATGAACTGAGATTTGAAGCCACGGGTGAAGAGGAAGAGCATCCCAGATGGGAGGAAGAGCATGTGCAAAGGCCCTGAGGTGGGAGATACAGAGTGAGCATTGCCAAGCACACCAGTCTGGTTGGATCAAAGAGGGCACAAAGAGTAAAAATAGTCTGGGAGGGGCAGTTAGGTGGCATAGTGGATAAAGCACCGGCCTTGGATTCAGGAGGACCTGAGTTCAAATCCAGCCTCAGACACTTGACACTTACTAGCTGTGTGACCCTGGGCAAGTCACTTAACCCTCATTGCCCTGCAAAAAAAATAGCCTGGAAATAGAAGCTGGGATCAGATTGTGAAGGGCTTTCTGTGCCAGACAATGGAGTTACCATTGGATTCTTTAGGCAATAGGGAAAAAGAACAAGGATTTATTAAGTGGCCAGGCGGCCACTGTACTAAGCACGTCACACATATTATCTCGTTGGATCTCCGAGAAGGGAGGGGGAGGGAGAAGAGCCTGGTCAGTCCTGTGCATTCGAAACCTCGATGGATCATCTGTGAGGACAGAGAAGAAAGAACAGAGAAGAAAGAAAGGTCTCAGGTCTCATTTTCTTTCGTGAAGGGAAAAACGTCTGCTTGCTGCAGACACTCAGAGAGAAGACAGGAAGGAGAAGGCGGATCCTTCCTTTGATTCTCTCTGACTTGGAAACGGAGCATGTGTCCTCAGCCGAGAGACCGGAGTCCTGGGGGGGCGGAGGGGGCGGGGTTAAATCCGACCACTTCCAGCCGTCCTCCAACATCGCCATGGGAAGCAAGGGTGCCACAACAGCCGAGGGTCTCCTGTGGCGGTCAGGGAGACCGCTCCATCAGCCCTCAGCCATCCACCCTGGAGTCACCAGGATTAAAGACGCGAGAACAGGCTCTTTACTGATGGGACAGAGAACCCGCTTTGCCTTTCATCGGGGCGCACCTATACGTGAAGGAGGCTCCAGCTGGAGGTGTCCCCTCCCGGCCCCACCAGCCCCACTGCCAGATCCAAATCCCTTGATAACTTCTCCTTCCTTCTCAATCAAGCCGTCCCAGTCAGCTGCAGAGTGACGGCTGCCCCCAGTTACCAAGAGGGGTTCCTACTGATTAGTGCTCCAGCTGCACAACGAGACACAGCCCGGCACTACCAGCATAATTACCTCCTCTCTAGGGAGCTGTTCCTTACATCCGCAGCCTTGCCTTTTGCTGGGCCAGGGAGGAGGTGGCCGGAGAGAGGGGGCCGGTTGGAAGCCAGGATCCTTCTTTACTCCCTGAAGTCCTGACTCCTAATATACATGGTGTGGTTCTCTGCCTCTGGTGCCCATTGGTCGGGAAAGTTCTATGCCCATAGAACCAGAGGGCACCACTGTTGGCTGCCTAGGAGCTCTATCCCTCCTGTGATGGTGGAAGTGAGCTGACAGGAAAGAGTCCCCCTTTCCCCGCCCAGGAGTAGTTGATCTGTGCTGGTGCTCACTTATCCATATCCCCTGCCTGGGCCTTCTCGAGCCCCTTGTCTAATAGAACTTTCCCCAGGAATCCTTAGCTCTGGGACTCCAAAGACTTTGACTTTGGTTGGAAGACTCTCTGGGTCCAACGATAATCTTGGACTGTCTCACAACTTTCCCCTGAAGCTAGGAAGGAGGCAGCCGGGAAGGATGGGCAGAATGTTGTATCTTCAATGCCCAAGAGATGGTTTTTCGAAAGGAAGTCGGGAGACCTGGAATGCGTTTTCCAGATCACCAAAGGGATCTCCATGGGACATGCTTGCTTTGCTTGCTGGGTACATCCTGCTAACCTGGATACAATTCTCCAGTTTGTCCCTGGATAGACCTTTCAGTGGGAAGCAAATGACCACATCCAAGATCTATATGGGGGGGGGGGTGCAGTAGAGTCTAAGGAACTTCAGCTTTTCTCTTATGTTTTCTAAGGATCAAAGGGTTGAGTTGGGAGTAGGTGGGATCAAAGTAGAGGTGGGCTGCCCAGGAGACCAGCTTTGGGAGAGGTGGCCCCACCCATACTTGTCTCCCATCACTCTGAGAGACCCTAGATCTGGGACAGGGACAAGCTGACCCCCAGCCCCTCACTCTACCATGTCACATTTTGGTCGATTCCATTAAGCCCCATTCCCGATCAGGTAGGGGCTGGTGGATGGTCGGCCCAGGGTGCTGAGATCCAGGTCGGCCACGGCGGAAGCTGTGAATAGACTGGCGCAGGGAGCCAAGGCGCTTCCAGAATCGGAGCTGGGGCTCGCTGGGCGTCTCCGGGTGGTAGGGCATGCATTCGTGGGGGCTGTGACGGGAGGGGTCCATGGCTGCTGGTTTGCAGAGGGTGACAAAAAGCAGGAAAGTTGCCAGGAGAAGGAAGATGCAGGCCAGAGCGATGATGATAGACAGGGGCTGCGGAATTCCCCCTGGGGGCAAAGGGCTGGGTGGAGCAAGGTCGACAGAGGTTGTGTTGGTCAAGAGAAGCGGGATGAAGGTTGAGGAGTTCTTGTCGGGTTCCTCAGTGTTCATCTCTCCTGTAAATCCACATATAATAGAAGATCTTAGAAACCAACCCTAAGTATCTTGTCTTCCCAACAGCCCTGTGGGGTGAGTGCTAGGGGCATCATCTCTCTGATTTACAAATGATGAAATGAGATGACAGAGGTGAAGTGACTTGCCAAAGGTCACACTGCTATAACATTTCAGAGGGTCATCTGAACCCAGATTGTCCCATCTCCAGGTCCAACATTATCCACTCTCCAGCCATTTCTCTCTAAGGTTCCAGGAAAGAGAGCTGCATATGGCATGCAGAGGACACAGATTCCCCTACAGAATCTGGACGTGTTCATCAGTTCTTGTGGGCCGCAAGAAAAAGTCCCAGGCTGGAAGTCCTGGCGTCTGGTCTTTCTTTGCCCAACTAGTGACATTGTGTGACCTAAAACGCCATTATGCCTCTCCAAATCTCAGCTTTCTCTTCTACAAAATGAGAAGAATATTCTCTCCTTCCTCCCTACCTCCTTCCTCCTTCTTTCCCTCTCTCTCTTACTCCTTCCCTCCTTCTCTCTTTCTTTCTCCCTCCTGTCCTCCTTTCTCCCTTCCTTCCTTCTTTTTGTCCTCAGTTCCTCCCTCCTCTTCCTCCCTTCCTTTCTCCTTCCCTTCTTCCTTTTCTCCTCCCTCCTTCTCTCCCTTCTTTTCCCCCTTTCATGCTCCCTCTTTCCTTTCCCTCCTTTCTTTCTTTTCTTCCTCCCTTTTTTCCTCTCTTCCTTTCTTCTTTCTATAACAAGGATGGGGAGACAGGGTATACATGTTGGATTTTTCTTTCTTTCTTTGGGCCCATAATTTAATTGGCATGAGGAACTTCTGACAAGGAAACTCCTTCCGAGGCAAATACTGACTGCTGACTGTTTCCCAATTCATCATCTTAGATGGGGCAGTCAAAAGTCAGGTGACTTGTCTAGGGTATATGGCACAGATGGATCTCCCTGATTAAAAAAAAAGGGGGACAGCCAGGTGGCACAGTGGATAGAGCACCGGCCCTGGAGTCAGGAGGACCTAAGTTCAAATCCTGTCTCAGACACTTAATACTTACTATCTGTGTGACCCTGGGCAAGTCATTTAACCCCAATTGCCTCACCCCCAAAAAAAAAGAAAAGAAAAAGAAAAAGCTTGCTCTCTACCCACTGCACCATGATGCCTCTCTTCAGAGAAAGGGTGTTATTTATAAAGACAAAACAAAATCATGGATATGAAAATAGCCAGGTAACATAAGGACAGGGTGGTAGTTGCCAACCATCTCCCAGAATATAGGAATGGGGCGGGGGGAGTACGAATGAGTGCCGTGATCTGTAATGATGAATGAGAAATAACAGATACTTCTCAACTGTCCTTATTCATGGAAGGAAGGAGGAGCGTCCCAAAATTAATTTCCTTTTGGCTCTGGATGGTATCATTTTAAGGACAATAGATTCATCTCATCAATGATATTTATCTTGAGCAAATATTAAGTCAGCGGACACTAAGTGCTCTTAATTTTCACCAGCTTCAGCAGAGGATAGGCCAGGCTAGTGCCAGGCTCAGGTCAGTTAGGGCTTTGCACTTTTAAAAATATATATATATATATATTGCTGTGGTCCAGAGCGTGTATAAACCACAGAGAAGTGGTAGTTGTCATGGTAACGCATCCTAATAATGAAAGGAGTAGCCCGTGCCCCTCTCCTCTGCCCCTGCCCGTGCCGCTGCCCCATCCACCCTCAGCACTCACCGATCATAGCAGAAGCAAGCTCTCAGTCCCTGCTTCTTTCTCAGTCCTGCCTATGGCCTCCGCTGCCTGTGCAAAGGCAGCCTGGCAGCAAGTATCCTGGCCCTCTTCCTTCTGATCCTTTCCAGGCCGTGGCCCAGCTCTCCCAACTCAGACCCTGTGGAAATTCTGATGTCTGTCTAGCAACTCAGGGGCCTCCACCTCTCAGGCAGCAAGCCCGGAGCCCGGGCTGGTCTCATTTCAAATCCTGGCTTGTTGCTCATTTCTAAGAAGGAAGAGAGTCCAGGTGCTCAGTGCAGTTTGCCCTGGGGCCTGAGAAAAGGTTTTCCCTCTTTTGCCTCCTATAGAGAAGACAGAGAGGAAGGGGGCTGAGTGAGGGATCTTTTCCCAACAGTAGTGTCTGCAATCTTCCCTAATTTGGACTGACTTGGAAGAAAGCCTGTCTGAATTAGGGAGAAGTCTAAAATGTTTGAAGTAATATTATTTTCTTTAAGGTGGTGCATGGTGGGGGCAGCTAGGTGGCACAGTGGATAAAGCACTGGCCCTGGATTCAAGAGGACCTGAGTTCAAATCCAACCTCACATACTTGACACTTACTAGCTATGTGACCCTGGACAAGTCATTTTAACCCTCATTGCCTGGTTTAAAAAAAAAAAAAAAGATGGTGCGTGGGTGACACTGCCCCTCAAACCCACCCTCCCCAAGATAGTGTCTCTGAATAAGATTCTTGGTCAAGGCCCCATTTGGGTTTAATTAATAACTCCTAGTTATTTCTAATTAGTAGAGTCTGTGTAAGCAAACTGAAGTCTCTGGCCCTGGGTTTGAATCCTGTCTCTACTTCTTATCTGTATGACCCTAAACAAGTCACTTCTCACCTCCTCATTTTCCTTGCCGATAAAATGGAGGGATTGGAATAGATGACTTTTAAGATTCCTTCCAGTTACCTATGATCCACCTACCCATACAGGGTTAATAATACCAGGATTTAATGAAAATAAGAATTTAAGGGCAGTTATGGTGGCTCAGTAGATAAAGCACTGGCCCTGGATTCAGGAGGACCTGAGTTCAAATCCAGCTTCAAACACTTGACACTTACTAGCTGTGTGACCCTGGGCAAGTCACCTAACCCTCATTGGCCCACCAGAAAAAAAAAAAAGAAAAGAAAAGAAAAAGTAAGAATTCCTTGTAATTAGTGAAATGGTTACCACTGAAATGCTTGCTCGCCTTTATATATCTGAATGTTTCTAAAGCATTTTCCTCACAATGACCCCATGAGCTCCACGGAACAAGCATTATTGCCCGCGTTTTACAGATGAGGAAACTGAGGTTCAGAGAAGTCAGATGATTTGCTCAGTTCACACAGTAAAAAAGAGATAGAGCTGAGAAGTCAGGTCCCCAGTCCAAAGGCCCATCTACACCACACTGCTGAAAAATTCAAAGCCACTTTCTCCTGGAGACCCTAAGCTGTCCAGGCCTCAGGCCCCTGTCTCTGTATTCCCATTTCATCTCCCTCTGGTGACAGAACACTGGGAGAGAGGGAAGCAGAAGAGGCAAAAGGACGGTGGTCTCAGGGGGCAGCAGGGCTGCCAGGGAGCCCCTTGGAAGGTATCCCCATCAGAGGCTACATCCCTCCTCTCGCCATCTCTGTGTAAGCTCATTGGACCATCTGACTCTCTACACTAACTTCCTTCCTTGGTGACTTCCCCAAGTGAATCTGTTGGAAACTCCCAATTCTCGGGGCTCCTTCCAGAGATGCCATTTGTCCAAATGCATTCAGAGGAGTTAAAGCAAGAACTGGGAGTTTGTGCTAGGAAAGGTGGCCCAGATCTGGGGGCACAACCCTGCTTCTCTGAATTGTGCGGTAGCCCTCTGCAGAGGCTTGAGAACTGGGCTTACCCTCTGTCCCATGGCTGCCCCCCACCCCAGGGAAGCCCAGGACTCAATGCATTCTCATCGTACCCCGCGCCGCTTGTGACTCTTTCTGGGAAGAAGGGGAGACAGGGAACTGACCTCTTCTCAGCGCACTCAGCCGAAAGACTTCTCGGGTAGATGTGGCCCCGGCTCTCTAAAAGAACAGAGGTTCCTCCGTGGTCCCTGGAGCTGGGGGGGAATGGGGGGCACTCTCTCCTCCCTGCTGACCTCTTCCGGGGTCTCTGGAAGGAGCTGCTGAGTTTTAGCTGCCCCAGTCCTGCTCCGTCTGGAGCTTTGGGTTTGCTGTTGTGCCCCTGGGACAATCCTAAGGACTGGGATGAAGTGTCTCCCCCGCCTCAGCCCACCCCACTCTTCCCTCCCAGCTCTGTCGCCTTCCCTTCAGTTGGTCCTGACTTTGGGGGAAGGGAGGGGATGGGCAAGGGGTAGGGATGGCAACTGAGATGCGGAAAGAAGTTCCCCGCACTAGCCTGGGAGCTCTCAGGCCCCCAGCCCCGGGGATCGTAAGGATCTCCCTCATTCCCTTGGGGGGAGGCAGGGGCGGGGGCAGCGTTAGGGCAGAGAGCAGGGATGTGGAGGGGAGAAGGCCAGAGGGGAGCGAGAATGAGCTCTTTTCTCATCCCTTTGAGACCTCCCAATGCTCTCACCTTCCCCTGGTGAAAGTTTGAATGGTACAGTCTGCTTCTGCCCATTCAGTGCCTGCCAGCCTCCAGGTTACCGAGAGAGTGGGCCTTGGGAACCACGGGAAGGCGGAGGGAGGGAGAGAGGGCGGGAGGGAGGGGGGCTGCGAGTGGGCCCCTTTCCCTTGGGTTACGGGCGGCTGCTTTTGCCTCCCAGCATCTCTCAGCAAGTCTTCTCCCTGCCCCGCCCCGCCCCTTCTTTGAACCTAAACCTTCCTCGGTATTTCTTTCCTTCCCCCCCCCCCACCCCGGCCTTCCAAAGCAAAGACTCATACAGAATGGTCAGTTCAAGGCCACCGACAGGCAGGGGAGATGGTGTTTGAAGGCGACTGAAGCTGATGTCCTTACGATTTGGGTGGCCCGTCCTTGAGACCCTCCAGGAAGCAGCCTCCCCTCCCTTCCCCCATCCCCTCTCTCCCACTCACTCCCTGCAACACACACACACACACACACACACACACACAATCCCTCCTCCTCCTCCACTCTTCAGCTCCCATTCCCACAGAAGCCAGAGTGTAGCAGCTGCCCCTAGCAACAGCTGGCTGGCTCACGAAGGAGGACGAAGAAAGAGATCCATCAGTTTTAGCTGAGGACTGAGCCTACCCAACCAGGAGGGGGAAATAATAAGAACAGCTAACATTTATCTGGCGCTTTAAGGTTGGCAAAGTGTTTTACATCTGTTATTTGACTCTCACAACAACCTTGTGAAGTAGGTGCCATTATTTTTCCTGTTTTACAGATGAAGAAACTGAGGCTGAGAGAAACTAATGGTCTTGTGCACGGTCACTTAGCCAATGTCCGAGGAAGGATTTTAACTCATATCTTCGTGATTTCGAGTCCTATCTTCCCTCTTTCCATCAGGCCCCACAATTGTCTCGTTTTACTCAAATGTTAAATAATATGAAGTATGATTCCTAGAATCCACTCTAGAACCTCGGCAAAGCCTTTACTCCACCAGCTCTAGTACTCAGAGCTCTGATTATCACTGCTTACCTCCCTCCCCCTTCTCCTCTTCCTCTTCCTCCTCTTCCTTCTCCTCCCCCCTCCTCCTCCTCCTATCCCAGAGTCACACAAGCCATACCCTTGATGTGATGCAGCCTCATTTTGCATGGGGAAGCTTGGTGAAATGTGGTTGTCCAGGGCTGTAACCAGCCTCAGGACTGAACTAGAGGGGAGGGCTCTAGATGGGGAGATGAGGTGTCTGTGTAACTCAGACCAGCTCCCCCTCATCCTGGTTCACCTTCTGAAGTAGCCCCTGCCTCCCTCCCAGAATTACTGTGGTTCTTACTTTGTTCACTGTTCATGTATCTCCCACATCACCCCCCCCCTCCAGGTTTTTTAGTCCTCACTAAGGTAGTGATAAGGCAGTGTGTTATAATTGATTTTGAGTCAGTGGACCTGAATTTGAATCCTAGTTCTGCTGCTTACTCCCTCTGTGATTGTGGAAATTCAATTCCATTCAATAAATATTAAGTGCCTACTACATGCTAGGTTCCCGAGGCTACAAAGACCTTCCCCCCCAAAAAAACCCCCACCTAAGTTTAAAACACTAAAAAACTCCACAAACACAGGAGCTTAAATGCAAAGTGGGGGGAGGAATACAACAAATATACCTATAGAAAAATACAAGATTATCCAATGTAAAGGAGAGGGGGAGAGACCGACAGACAGGCAAACAGACAGAGCTAATAACAGAGGATCAGGAAAGGCTTGTATAGGAGGAGGAGGTGTCCAGATTTAGATTTGGGGGTGATTGCTGTACCTCTGTGTACCTCACTTCCTTCATCTGTAACATCAGATGGATTCATTACTCTCCTAGGTCCTTTCAAGCCCTAAAGTTAGGGTCCTTTGACTTAGGGTTCAGGGTTGGCACCTCACTCTGTGAGGTGAGGAAGTTTCCCCTAAGGACAAAGAAGTCTTCGCTTTTCCCTGGGGGAAGTTTTAGATGGGAGAAACAGCAGATGACCCGGGAACTGTCTAGTAATGAGCACTGTGGGACTTTTCCCAGCTGTGGTCTCCAGCCTCAGCAGTCTGCATTGCCAGAAAGGTCAGCAGGCTTTGCACCCATTTCCAAGCTGGGAATGAGGAAGAGTCACTGCCTGGTAGTAAAGGGGAGGTGTCCAGTCAGGACAGCCCTGCAGTGTATATCCCAGGCACCAGGTGGAACCACGGAACCACATTTCCTCCCGGGGCAGGGGAAATTGTCCCAACCCTTCTGTTGATTTGCTCAAGGTCTTGAGCTGATGGAACTCCCCACTTCCTCCTTCTCATCCCCAGCCCTTCCTGTTGAGTAGTAGAGATTTCCTGGGGAGGTGGGGAGGGTAGGAGAGGGGAAGGGAATACAGTCAGTAAGGGAGCCAGGGCACCTCCAGCTCTTGTAGAAGCTAGGAGGGCTCCTTGGGGGGAATGATGAACAAAGGGAAGCTATGTGTGCCCAGAGCCCATCTGGAAAGAGCAGAGTGGACCCCAGGCCCTTCTTCCTCCAGCATTCCCTGGGACTCTGGCATATTTCCTTACTATCCAAAGGCAGCCACCATTTCAGACCATGAACTTGGCTGTCTGATTACTTCCAGCATGGGTATTTCTTCTGGTGGGGGCACTCTCTCCACCAGTAACAATCACTAGCCTGCTACGCCTCACTTGATGATTCTGTGAATTATTCTGATGGAAAAAAACTCATCATTGCCCTTTAACCAACCTTCAAAGTGGCAAACTTCAAAATTTAGCTAGACCAGTTCTTTTCTTTTTTTTTTTTTTAAGTGAAGCACTTGGGGTTAAGTGACTTGCCCAGGGTCACACAGCTAGAAAGTGTTAAGTGTCTGAGGCCGGATTTGAACTCAGGTACTCCTGACTCCAGGACCAGTGCTTTATCCACTGCGCCACCTAGCTGCCACTATACTATATACTTTAACACTGGATTCTACAGTCAGTTGTGTCTTCCCTCTCGGCATTCAAGAAGCCTGATTTCTGACATTAAGAGAGGAGTGGTAATCCTTAAAAGACAGCTTTTGGAGAGGGGATGAAAGAATATGAAACCAAGCCCTTCCCCCAACCCTCCCTGAAGTATCGTGTTAAAGGAAGGCAGAGCTCATCAAATCAGTCTTACAGAGGAGGAACTAAGGCCCTGGAAAAGGAAAGTGACTTGTTCATAGGAATGGAGAAAGGTTCATTCAGCATAGTAGACATAGAGAGCCAGCTTTGAAACCAGGAAGATCTGGGTTCAAGACTCACCTCTTACACGTCCTGGCTGTGTGACCCAAGTCAAATCACTTCAGGTCTCTGGGCCACTCACTAAGACTATAAATTGAAGAGAAGGTACTGACTTTCATTGGGAGAGGGAATTTCCTTCCCAAGAGTTCTCTAAACCAGTGAAATCACAGATCTACTCCCTATCTCTACGTGACATGCCCTGGATATACAAAAAGTAAATGGATCCTACCCTCAGAGAATGCGTATCCCAATGGTAGACAAAATCAAATCCATAGAGGTTTGAAAGGCAGGGTACTTCCTAACCATTTTTAATTTGTTCCCTGGCATCTTCTTTCTTCCATGGCATCCACACATATTAAATTTGTGTGGATCCATGTGGTTGGATTTTCTTGACAAAGATACTAGAGTGGTTAGTCATTTCCTTTCCCAGCTCATTTTTACAGATGAGGAAACTAAGGTAAACAGGGTTCAGTGACTTGTCCAGGATTACACAAAAAATGTCTGAGGTGGGATTTGAACTTGGGTTCTCCTGACTGCTGGGCCCAGATTCCATCCATTGTGCCACCTATGTGTCCTATTTATTCTCCATATTTCTTATCTATATACTCTATAAATCCTTGTTTTTCCCATTAGAATGTAAGCTCCCTTGGGGCAGGGGTTGTTCCATTCTTCATATTTGTATCCCTAAGGCCTAGTACAGTTCCTGGGACATAGTGCCAGGTGTTTAATAAATACTTATTCATTGATCAATTCTTGACGCTGAGATTACTGCCCTACTCCCTCTGCTCAAACAGAAAGTCTAAGCATTTAGGGAGGACAAAGCTTCAAGGGAAAGAAAAATCCTAGGAATAGGGGACTTGGGGTCATCTCCTTCCTCTGCCTTGCCTTGACTAAAATGCACCCCACACACCCCCACAACCCTACACCCCTGCCACTTCTCTCCCTGAGCAGACCATGCTAAGAGTTGGAGAGAGCTCCCAGCCCTGGAGTAGTATTCCCCCCCCCTCTCTTGGGCCTCCTAGCCCCTATCCCTAGCACCACCACCTCCCCCCGGGGTCTGAAATCGCTGAAATACTCTTCTCTCCTCTCAAAGGGCAGCCCACCAATATTTTAACTGGTCATTATAACCTACCCCCAAACCTTGGGCAAGTCCGAGAAGCTGAAAAATGTAAAACTTCTTGGGGGACCAAAATCTCTAAGATGGTAGAGTTTGGGGTATCCTTAGTAAGGCATAATTCTCCCTGTAGAAGGAATGAAAGAATGAGTGGATAGTCATTTATGAAGCACTTACTGTATGCAAAGCATTGTACTAAGTGCTGAGGATACAAAGAGAAAACCAGAGTTAACCCTTGCTCTCAAGGAGCTCTCACGTTCTTGAGGTTCTAGTTACAAATCAGATGGAAAGGTCACATGGTCCTTAGAGTATAGCAGCAAAGCACATGTCAGTGTGCCATCTTCCATGGCATTCCAACATCATATCTCTATCCAATGCTGAATCCTTTGGCAGTTCCAAGGATTTTGGTGATAAAAAGAACTTCTTTTTCTGCTGAGGACACAGGAGCTCCAGCCAAGTCCTGTCTCTGGTTGCTTCCCAGGATGACAGCTGCAGGGGATGAGCTTGAAACAAGACCAGTGGCCTAGGGGGCACTAGCATTCCCAGGGCTCTTGGGTTTACCTGCTCATTGGTGGCTGTTGGTTAATTAATGGGTGGTGGTGGTGGCAAGGAAGGCATTCCCCTTCTCCACAGAGATCGCTCCCCTCAATAATGGCTGCTGGGGCCAGGTTAGAAGCAGGGCTGATGGTCTAAGGGTCATTGAAAGTCCTCAGGGTCCTTGGGTTCAAAGTCCTGCGTTGTCTCCATCAGGGTCTGAAGGGAGGTTTGACTCTCCCATACCACACTACCTCTTGTGTTTCCCTCAGATGGCCTTGCAGCAAGAACACAATTACCCTTTTCCTGCCTTGTTACCATGCCTAAGGGGTCCCCTTCTCTACTTACAAAGCAACCCATGCTGTTGGCAGGGAATGGGACCAGCTCAATGAGCCAAGGAAGAAGGGCCACACCTGCTGGACTGGGAATGGGCTTCCATAGTAGACCTTGGCTTCCACCACTACAAGCCCCAGCTGCTGGGAGCCTCCCTTCACTTCTCTATCTCACCATCATTCCAGCTTGACCAGAGCTCCACCCCTGGACTACCATCCTACTCCCCCATCTCTTTCTTAGAGTTCAGTTTTTGTCCACTGTCCTTTAAATCTCCAGCCCCGGGGCGAATTTCTGTGCTTTAGGACAACTTCCCACATTGGTGCAAAGCCCCTGTTACCTACCTTTGTTATACCTCTGAGTCAGAAAACCTGGGTTCAGCTCCTATCTCCTTTACTAGCTCTGTGACTTTTCACCTTTCTGAGCCTCAGTTTACTCCTCTCTGAAGTGGGGGGAAATCACACTTGTAGTCCCTACCTTGAAAGGTTTTTGTGAGGAACAAAAGAGATGACCTCTCTAAGTGTTTTTGTACACCACAAAGCATGGCATAAATGTAAGATATCGTTATCAGGACTGACCACCACATTTTGAGAAAGACACTGACAAACTGGAATGTGTTCATAGGAGAGCCACTAAGATGGCAGGGAAACTTGGAGAAAATAACCATGTTTAGCCTAGAGAAGAGACAGGGCAAGATGTCTGTCTTCAAGTATTTAGGGGGGGCTATTTCAGAGACAGGATGATGCTTGCTCCTCTAAGCCCCAGAGAGCAGAACCATGGACATTGGGTAGAAGGTGCAGAGAATAAGATTTAGTTTTGATGTCAGGAAAAGCATCCCAATGGTTAGAGCTGACAAAAAAGTCGAAAGGGCTGCCTTGAGAAAGAGTTGATTCCCTGGGGCTGGAGGTCGTGGGTATAGGATTTCTGTGTAGCTATGAGCCAGCATAGATGCCCACTGAGAATGATTCCGTGACTTTTCTAGTGTTAAGAGCCATTGTATGCAATGCGGCTGTTGGTAACCCAGAGAACCCTGAGAGGTTCCAAGGATAGGGGCAGTCTATGGGAAGGAGTCCAAAATCTTCTGAATCAAGCAAAGCTAGCAATGACCTCAGGAAAGATTGAAATGATCCTACATCCAACAACCAGATGCACTGAAGGATGTGCAGTTCATCAATCTCCATATTGATTAATGCACTTAACTAATGCCCATTATTTGTTAAGACCAGGCTAATTTTTTAAGACTGGGTAAATTTGAGCAATTAGTAGTGATGATAAATTTGGCCTTTTTTCTTCTAAGGAAGAAGCATAAGGTAGCTATAAGGACACTAGAATGAGAATCAAGAGACCTGGAGTCCAAATCTGCTTAATTATCACTGTCTATGGGCAAGTCACTTTACCCTCTGTGAGTTCAGGTATTTCTTCTCTATATCTATCATACTTACCTCACAGGTATGGCTCAGGTGAGGCTCAAATGAGGTAATATATAAAAACAAACTTTAAAACAGAGATTATTAACCTAGAAAGGAATTCATTTCAAGAGGGCAGTGAATTTGAATGAGGGCAGCTGGGTGGCCCAGTGGATAGAGTACTGGCCCTGAAGTTGGAAGGACATAAGTTCAAATCTTACTTCACAAACTTACTAGCTGTGTGATCCTAGGCAAGTCACTTAACCCCAACTGTCTTAAACATCTGGGGCCATCTCCAGCCATCCTAATGCATATCTTGTGAACTAGACCCAGATGACTTTGGAGGCAAGAGTGAGGCTAGTGATTTTACACAGCCCTTCCTCACTTAAAAATACAATTCACTACAAGTCATGACATCACCCTGGTATCATGGTCCTCTTTGGAACAAAGGGCAAACAAAAACAAACTTGGATGAAGAAAAAAAATACATCTTCATTTTCACTAACCTTTGGTTTGCTTTGCAATCCTGTTTGACACATTTAAAAACATTATTCTCAGGTTTCACCAAACTGACCACCAAAAGGGATCTTGACACAAAAGGTGGTTAAGAAGGCCTGCTTTCAAGTGTTATATAAATATATTATTAATCATAATAAAAATCCTATCTGTGACTTTTGGCATCTCTGAGCCTCAGTTTCCCTTTCTGGGCTATATGACCCTTTAATTCTTGCCAGCTCAGGTATATATATATACATACATACACTTTGTAAGAGTGATATAAGACAACAACCCTGGGAGGGAGGATTCACGATTGAATCTGCAGGGGAAAATTCCCAGTGTAGAAACTCCCTCTACCAAGTCTATAACTCAGTAAATAAGTCTTAGGGAGTAGTTTGAGGCACATAGTGGTTAAGTGAATAGCCCAGGGTCACACAACTTTTAAGCACCACAGGGGAGCATGAAACCCAGCTCTTCTTGACTCCAAGTCCAGCAATCTACCCATTGTGCCCAGGTTGTCACTATGAGGTAAGTATGTAAGTATTAATTATGTCCCTTTTGCAGCTCAGGAAAATGAAACTCAGGAAAGTGTTTCAATAATTTTATTTTGTCGGGGTACTGAAAGGGATAAAAAACTTAGGGTAAGGTACTAAAACATTTGGAGAGACCCTAATTCCCTTTTAAGGAATTCCTTGAATTTCAAGCCATTCCTTCCATTTTTTTCCTGAAAATACTAGGTTCGATCCACACCCCAGTGGTAACCGATAACCTTAGTGGGATGACTAAGTTTCTTTGTAGATCATTATGTCACATTAAAATGAAAAAAGTCATAAACAAGCAGATAGTTGATGAACATTAGATGTGGTCTTACTGGGAATTCTTAACTGTATACTAGTCTCTTCTCAAATCAAACTTCAAAAGGCTTTTTCTCCTCCTTAGTACAAGTCACTGCATTTCTCTGACAAAGTTATGAACGCCCAACTAGTGAAAACAGTTAAATCCATTCAACTACTGGGCTGAAAAAAATGCTTTGGTTGGTTCTTCAGAAGGATTTCTTTTTTCTAAGCCAATATTGGTCTCAAATAACAGTTCAGATAATATTCTGCCCCTGTATGACAATGGACTTCACAAGAACTGACTATGTAGCCATGGATTATGGGATTCACTGCATTCTACATATCCAACAGAAATTATACTATTAAAATGCTAGGTAGAATGAACCTATAGTTTGGATTGGTTCTTAAACGTTCATTTTCCCTTTTTTTTTTTTTTTAAATTGTTTACTTAATTCTGCCAAGAAAATACAAAACACAAAGTTGTATGTAACTATTAGTTGTGTTTAGGCTGGAACAGCACAGTACTCCTCAGGGCCACAGCGCACACCACTCACTGCTGCTCGCACTCGACTAGGTTTGAACCTTTCTTTGGATCATATTCTGGATCATTTTCCTCATCAGCCTCTTCACCTTCTTCATCATAATCACCACCATGTTCGATAGTTTCTCCTGTGAAGTGTAGCTTCTCCCACCCTGATTCTCTCTGCTTCCACACACATGCCCCACACTGGTAACGAGGGTCAAGAAGCAGCTAGCTTAGAGACAGCCCAGAGCCCCCACTGTGCATGTGGGCATTCTGGATCCTGGTTGATCCCCTGTGGTCGTGTGAGATAAGCTGGATGCATTTATCCCCAGACTCCCTCCTTGGCCAGATTATAAACAGGAGAAGGGATGAATGAAGGTGGTGGGAGGGGGAGAAGAAATGCCACAAGAGCGATTTCTCCTAGGATGGTCTAAATGTAAATAATTAACGTCATCTCTCCTCCTGCAGCTGATGGCAACAGATGCAGACGAGGGCGATAATGGACGTGTGTGGTACCGCATCCTCCATGGTAAGTGTTACTGACCCTTATTCCTATAAAGCAGGGATCATCGTCCCTTGATTTAGAACTTTAGTCCCCTTCCCAAAAGGTCCCTGCCTTGCCCTGATTCTTTGTAGCCTATAAATAACCATGAAAAGGTGGGAGAAAGAAAAGGACAAACTTTTCAATTGTATATATGAAAGTGTGTGTATATTTGTGTATTGTCCATGGGGTGGGAGGAGGGACACAGGGAAAGGGGAGACAGAAAGACACACGGGGAGAGAGAGAGAGAGAGAGAGAGAGAGAGAGAGAGAGAGAGAGAGAGAGAGAGAGAGAGAGAGAGAGAGAATTACAACATTTGCAATTACAAATTGTATCTACAGCACCCTTACACAATGTGTGTGACATAGTAGGTACTTAGTAAATTCTTGACTGTTTTCTTTTTAATTCTTCCTGAGCCCTCTGAAGACCTGAGATCTTCAGTTTTGTCCCCAACTCCCTGAGCCTGAGAGGACTCAGTGCTTCAGGGGTCTCTTGGGAACTAGAAATATTGGAACCAATATCTAGGTTTTCTAAGTGCCAGGGGCCTACAACCTCTGGCTGTCAGGATACTATGATCTTTGGCATATGTATATGCAGGAGAATAAAAGTTTTATCAAAGACACAGCCATCTTTGACCTTACGACCTAAAGCCATTTTGATGTATTTCTTAAGACTGCCATCACCACCCTCCTCATAGTCTATAATATAACCCACTACATAAAATCCAACCCCAACCCCAAAACACATGCATAATGTAGAACACAAGCCTGGATCCCTAGGGAAGACCACCCAGTTAACTGCAAAGTTATGCTACTTTGCCACATAGAGGTCTCCTCTGGCTCTCTTGCTTTCCTCCAACCTTCAAACTTGCAATATAAGGACCAGTTTAGAAACACCAGCCCAGCAAGTCTGGAGCTCAGGTCAGGATTATCAAGGACAGACAAATCCTGCCTTCCACAGAGTATTTGCCCTACCTTTCTGATTGTGGTACTATTAGATCACCTATTCTAGGGACAGCTAGGTGGCACAGTGGATAAAGCACTGGCCCTGGATTCAGGAGGACCTGAGTTAAAATCCAGCCTCAGACACTTGACACTTACTAGCTGTTTGACTCTGGGCAAGTCACTTAACCCCCATTGCCCTGCAAAAAAAAAAAAAAAATCACCTATTCTACCTCCAACCCATCTTGCTCCTTACCCTTTCCTGGGAGAGTGTATGTGATTAGATTTCCTTACATGGACCTAAGCCATATTAGCTCACATTAGCAAAGGCATTGACCCGATTCTGGCATGCCCTATGGTTGCCAAGATCTTGACACCTGCCTTCTGGCCAGCACCTTTACTTAGATCCCCTAAACCTCACAGCTAAGGCATGAATATCAATAGATCCATGTCCAGTTTTCTTCTCACAGCTTCTCCTTCTTGTTTTTCTCTTGAAGAACTTGTCCATGCTAATGGCCCCCTCTGGCCTTTAGGGTTCTGCCGGGAGGGGCAGACTGCCAACTCCCAAACTTCTTTCTTTGATTTCCCTGCGTGGTCAGAGGCTTGAATCTCACAGCCTTGTAGATAAGATCCCTGGGTTTCAGGGGCCAGCTAGGTGGCACAGTGGATAAAGCACCTGCCCTGGATTCAGGAGGACCTGAGTTCAAATTCGGCCTCAAGCACTTGACACTTACTAGCTATGTGACCCTGGGCATGTGTACCCCCCTCTCCATGGCAAGGTAGATCTGGTTAGCTGCTAATTTTCTTGAATCTAAGTTCTAGCTGTTAACAGTGATGTTTGGGAAGGAGTCAGAGCCTCGCCAAGCCCCAGTCAAAGCAGGGGTTTTGCTCCTTTCCCGCATCCTTGCAGCTCTACCATTTCTCAAGAGACCATGTTGGGGGCAGCTAGGTGGCACAGTGGATAGAGGACTGGCCCTGGATTCAGGAGGGCCTGAGTTCAAATCCAGCCTCAGACACTTGATACTTACTAGCTGTGTGACCCTGGGCAAGTCACTTAACCCCAATTGCCTCACCAAAAAATTAATTAATTGATTAAAATTTTTTTAAGAAGAGTCCACGTTGAGCACAATCCAAGTGATTCTCACACCCCTCCCCTTCCAGGGCAGTGGAATGTTTTCCCAACATCCCTCCCTCCTAGCAGAGCTCTCCTTTCAGCGGTGACCACTAGCCAGAGGAAGCTCCTTCTCTAAAAGGGAACACCTCACTTTCTATAGTTGATATAATTTCCCAGAACTAAGTGTGTTCTGTGCCCTGGCCCCTGGCCCAATCATGTTCAATCATACACCAAGGGAATCATTTCCCTGTCACCAGTAGGCCTCCTCCTCCTCCTCCTTCTCTCCCTTCCCCAACATCGTACCAGGTCAGGGACTAGGGTCCCCACATTACAAACACCAGCTGCAGTGAGCTTGGTAAAATT
This sequence comes from Dromiciops gliroides, assembly GCF_019393635.1. Classification (NCBI taxonomy): domain Eukaryota; kingdom Metazoa; phylum Chordata; class Mammalia; order Microbiotheria; family Microbiotheriidae; genus Dromiciops; species Dromiciops gliroides. Next base: position 51,622,576 of record NC_057862.1, read on the forward strand.
GTGCCTTAGCATAACAGGTGTTCTCTCTGGCTGGTCTCTCTTTGTCCAGGCTTCAGATTCCTCTGGCTTCCTAGGGTTCCTCTCCCATAGTCCCTAGCACAAGCTCACCAGCATTGCTGGTCTGAATGATGAAGGCTGCCATATTGGAAACATGCTTCATGGTGAGCCCCGGACTGTCAGGGCATCCGTCTCAGACTAATCAGAGCCCTGGCTGCACCAGCTGCCCCAGTGGCTCATTGGACTCAGGATAACCCTAAATCTGCCCTCTCATCCTGTTTTCCAGTCAGTCAGATGGTCATGTGCAACAGAGCTGCCAATTCTCTTAGCGCAGGCTATCCAGTTACTCTGGACATGCCTCCCTGCAAGCCTGCGAGGCTGACCTCTTGGCCGTTCTCAGACATTACCCTCCATCTCCTAACTCCATGAATTTCACTGGCTGTCCCCAGGTTTAGAATACTCTTCCTCCTTGTTTCTGTTTCCTGGCTTCTCACGTTGCATCAGAAGCCTTTCCTGATGCCTTCCCTCTGTTGATAATCTCCTATTTATCCTATAAGAATCTTTTTTTCCTATTATACTTTTTAGATTTTAGTATTATTTTCCCCCAATCACATGTTAAAAAAATTTTTAACAATTCATTTTAAAACAATTTATTGTTAAATTAAAACAATGTAAATAATTCCTTTTTAAAAGTATCTTTCTTTTATACATACTTGTTCCCATGTTCTCTCCCTCTTTAGACTGTGAGCTCCTTTGAGGGCCGTGACTGTTTTCGCTTTTCTTTGTATCTCTGGCCTTTTGCTGGCCTGACTTGAATAGCACAAGTATTGTTATCCCCATTCTACAAATGAGGAAAGTGAGGCTCAAGGTAGTTAAGAGGGTTAAGGTGGTTAAGGTTAAGGTCAAGGTCAAGGTCAAGGTGGTTAAGAGCTTGACCAAAATCATATAGCTCAGAGCATCAGAACCAGCTTTCCTAACTAGTGGTCCAGGACTCTTTCACTATGCCTACAACTCAGCTGTTATAACTTCCCCCAGAACCTTTGTTCCCAAACAGAATCAGAGCAGCATGTGCCAGAGACATCCTAACTGCTAAGGGATTCATTCACTCACTCATTCATTCATTCCCTTTTTGGCCTCCACCACCCTACCCCACCCCCCATGGTCTCAGCCCTTCCTCAACAGTTTGGTTATAAAAATAGAAGCTATTGGGGTTTTTTTGTTGATCAGTATGTTTGTTTTCTGGAAATCAGAAAAACCTGGGTCTGATTCCTACTTACTAACTGTGTGGCCCTGGGCAAGCCACTCAACTTTCCTGAGCCTCAGTTTCTTTATATGTAAAATGAGGATAAGAGGAGCACCTACCTCACTATATGACTGTGAAGACCAAATAGAAGGATGAAAAAACAAATAAATGAATAGATAGGTTGATTGATAGATGATAGATAGGTAGATAGATGATAGATAGATGGATAGATAGATAGATAGATAGATAGATAGATAATAGATGGATGGATGCATGGATGATAGGTAGATTAGATGGATAGATAGATAGATAATAGATGGATGGATGGATAGATGATAGATAGGTAGATGGATAGATGGTAGATAGATAGATAGATAGATAGATAGATAGATAGATAGATAGATAGATAGATAGATAGATAGATAGATAACAGATAGATGAAACAAAGGTTTTTGGACTTGAAGTGGGTCATGTAAATGCCAGCCGCCATTATGTTTGCCTCTCTGTGCATCTGTCCAGGTAACCACGGAAACAACTTCCGGATCCACGTCAGCAGTGGGCTTCTTATGAGAGGTCCTCGGCCCTTGGACAGAGAACGAAACTCATCCCACGTGCTGGTAGTGGAGGCCTATAATTATGACCTAGGACCCATGAGGAGCTCTGTCAGGGTAAGTGATGAAGGTTCCATATCAAGGGGTAGTGTGGTAAAGTGGATACAGCCTTGGACTTAGAGGTGGGGAAGTCCTTGGTTGCTGTGCAACCTTGGACAAGTCACATAAGAGCCTCAGTTTCTTCTCCAATAAAATGGGATAATAATAAACTTAAAGCCTTCCTTACAGGTTTATAAAGTACTTTACACACCTTAAACTGCCATTTATTTAAATGCTAACCATTTGTTGTTATTTATCCTTCTCTTATCCCCCAAACAAAATATAATAATACCTATTATAATTATTATTTAGAGACTGAATTTTCTATGAACTTTTAAAGGTTTTCATAATGCTATAAATATATTTTCACATTTGAATCTCACAACAATACTGCAAAGTATTATAAATATTATTGTTGGGGGCAGCTAGGTGGTGCAGTGGATAGAGCACCAGCCCTGGAGTCAGGAGTACCTGAGTTCAAATCCGGCCTCAGACACTTAACACTTACTAGCTGTGTGACCGATGGGCAAGTCACTTAACTCCAATTGCCTCACTAAAAATAAATAAATAAATGAACAAACAAACAAATAAATATTATTGTCCCCACTTTATGGATGAAGAAACTGAGGCAGATGGAGATTAAGTGACTTTCCCAGAGTCATACTGCTAGTAAGTCACAGAGGCAAGATTCAAACCTGTGTCTTCCTAATTGCTGAATCCCTAATTCTCCATCTGGCATGTTATATTGTCTCTCTAAAGGATTGGGAAGGTCTCTTCCATCTGTGACATTAATACCAGGGCCAAGGCAATGGAGTAGTGGGCATGGACTTGGCCATGAGAGGTCAAAGTGAGAGGCAGGGGATTGCAGGAGTCATGGGTGCTAGGTGGCACCATAGTGCACAGGGGCTAGAGTCAAGAAGACCTGAATGCAAATGCAGCCTCATATACTTACTAGCTCTGTGACTCTGGGTAATTCACTTAACCTTTGTTTGCCTCAGTTCCCTTGTCTGTGAAATGGGAATAATAAGAGTACCTACCTCCCAGGGTTATTGCAAGGATTAAATAAGAAAATAATTGTAAGTGCTGAACAAAGTGCCTGGCACATAATAAACACTATATAAATGGTAGATATTGTTATTATTATATTATGTAGGATGTGTATTCTGTGGAATCCAGGGCTCTACTGACTGCCCCAAATTCAGCCTATCTGCAATCTTGGACAAATCCTTTTGTTCTGTTTTCACCTCAGTTTCCCCAATAGTGAGAGGAGTGCACTGAGCTACTTATAGGAAATCAGAGGTGGGAAATAGGCATCAAGGGATGCCAGTAAGTGTGGGAGACCCCTTCATGTTGAGAGGCTGAATATCTACACCTGAGCTCTTCCAGTCCCTTACCCAGGTTTTACCTGCCCCTCTTCCCATCAGTCTGAAAAAGACATAAAATCAGCATTCTTTCCCAGTGATCACCCCCCAATCGTGATCCTGTGAAGCTGAATAGCAGAGAGACAACAGGCCAGTCATACGGCCCTTCACTGGCCTGATCCAAGCAGGGCACAGGTCTGGGTGTTTATGCAGAAGAAGAAGGCCACACCCCCTTCCTTTGTGTTAAGTGTTGCTAAGTTCATGCCTTTCTGAGGAAAGGGGTGGGGGAGCCCTCTGTATGACTTAGGATACACTCATTAGGATTTACAGATTCTCTTGTATTGTTTGATTCTGTGGAATGAGTAACCTAGAGTGGCTGTACAATCTCCTCCCCTTGAAGATGGAAGGAAGGAAAGAAGGAAGGAAGGAAGGAAGGAAGGAAGGAAGGAAGGAAGGAAGGAAGGAAGGAAGGAAGGAAGGAAGGAAGGAAGGAAGGAAGGAAGGAAGGAAGGAAGGAAGGAAGGAAGGAAGGAAGGAAGGAAGGAAGGAAGGAAGGAAGGAAGGAAAAAAGAAAAAGAGCAAAAGAGGAAGATGAAAGGAAGAAAGAGGAAGATGAAAAAAGGATGAAAGAGAAAGAGGGATAAAGAGAGAAAGAGGAGGATGAAAGAAAGAGAATAAAAAATGAAAGAGAAAAAGAAGAGAATGAAAAAATGAAAAATGAGGAGGATGAAAGAAAGAAGCTGATGAAAGAAAGAACAAAGAGGATGAAAGAGAAAGAGGAGAAAGAAGAAAAGAAAACCAGCAACAAACAAGTGAACACATTCTCATCTGATTGGGTTGTTTCCGTGGGAACGGGGAGATGGGGGAGATGCTCCCTGAAGGTCCCTTCCAAGGTTCCATGGATCTCCAGCCAAACCCCAAGGTTCCATCCTCAGGAGAAAGGGAAAGGCAGAAGGGTCTGAAATGTATGGTTCCCCCAGTCAGAGAAAGGCTTCTAGAGCTACCCGACACCCCCCACATTAGAGCCCCTTCCCCTGAGCTGGGCGGAAAATGAGTCAAGTCAGAGAAGCAGTGAGTGGGAAGAAGATGGGAAAAGCTGAGGAGGGGACCCTGAAGGGACTTTTGGCCCCTGCTGAATGGGGCAGAATTGGCCCTTCTTATCGACCTCATCACTGCACTCTATGGGCCTGCCTAGCGCCCACATCGACAGCAAGGGGTGGAAATAGTGAGCAGAGACTGGGTAGAAAGCCGGAGGTGTGTCTGGGGGCGGACTGCTTCTCCTTGCCTTTTGCCCACGCACAACGCTGATACAATAAGGGAACTGATAGTCACACCTCAGCCCTGTGTAGCAGCTCAGGCCTGGAGAGGGATGGGCCTGCCCCTGGGTTTCAGGAAGAGAAAGAAAGCCTGCCAGTGACTTCATCCTTCCCCCCCAACCCACCCAGGCATTCCAGGAGGTGGAGGGTCTTAAGCCTTCCAGAGAGGTCTCAGAGACCTAGTGTAGCTTCCTTTGGTGAAGCAGTTTGGAACAGGATCCAGGTGACTGGTAGTCTCACACAAACACACACACACACACACATACACACTCCTGTCCCCACATACATGCATGCATCATAATATACAAGGACTGCTTCATTTTAAGCTTATATTTCTACCCGTCCTAAAGTCATAAATTTAAAGCCACAAGGGATATTAGAGTTATTTTATGCCAATGTCTTCATTTTACAGATGAGGAAACTGAGGCCCAAAGAGGAAGAGTGAGTTGTTTATGGTCACACAGGCACCAAAGCCAGGATTTGAACCCAGATCTTAGGGGTGACTCCAAATCCAGGGCTCTTTGTATCCTGCTGTCTTCCTCCAAAAAAGAGTGACACAGACAGCAGGAATTTCAGGCCCCATTGATTGAGGATTTGGGGGCATGTAGTGCTTTGTGTGACCACCTCCTTATTCCACATCAGCATCAGGCCAACTTGAGTCCTTCATCTCTGAAGATGCTGTGCCTGACCTACTGTTAGCAATGAACTTAGGGTTATTTTTTAAAAGTTAATCAAATTTTGGGGGCAGCTAGGTGGCACAGTGGATTAAGCACTGGTCCTGGATTCAGGAGGACCTGCGTTCAAATCCTGACTCAGACACTTGACACTTACTAGCTGTGTGACCCTGGGCAAGTCACAACCCTCATTGCCCTGCCAAAAAGAAAAGAAAAGAAAAAGTTAATCAAATGTTTATCAATTAACAAATGTTTTTTTTTCCTCCTTCTCTTTGAGAAGGAAAAGGAAAAAATCCTATAGTAAATATGCATCATCAAGCAAAACAGTTTTTTAAATTAAATTTCTTGGAGTTATTTTCCCCAGCAGCAGGGATGGGTTTGCATCAAATCATTCTCATTCTCTCACACAGTGCCTCTCGTGATCAATAACATGTTTCTGAAGTGGACAGCTAGGGTTAGGGATGCAGCCCAGAACATGGGAACTAGCCGCCTACACAAAGATGGTACCACAACCTGAAGTCCATTAAGACACATAGAGTCATCCATGCCCACATCACTGGACTTTTCTGGACCTCAGTTTCCACATCTGTAAAATAAAGGGGCTGGACTAGCTGACCTCTGAGGTCTCTTTCCTGCTCCAGAGCTCCCCACACACCAATTCACACGTATGGATAGTGCTCAGACTCTGTTTTGAGCTCCCTGGACACAAAAAAAAGTGGAGTCAACATTCACTCCACTGGCTTCTTATCACAACAACCTGTTGAATAAGTGGCCTTATGAGTTTCCTATGTGCATGTGAACCCCCATCAGTTGGAAACCACATGCCCTCCTGCACGATGTCTGTACGCTTCTTCCTTTACACCCCAGTTAAAGCCAGAGAGGGCTGTGAGACTCCGCCAGACCTACTCTCTGACCCGGCTGGCAAAGGTCCTTGCCCTTGGCTTATCAGCACTGGAGGCCCTGATATTTTTTCTTCTTTAGTTTTTTTGTTTTTCCCATGACCCTCAGCTGCCAAGGCCATTCGGAGAACAGACACAGGAGGGACTGTTGTGACGTATGCATGTTTACTTTCCTCTCACCCTAAGAGAGTTCCAGAAATTCCTCCATGCAGGACCCCACCCCCACCCCTTCCCCATCAAGACCTCCCCAGCCACGTAGTTTGTAGCTACGAAATCAGGTTTCACCCTGACCTGGTTGTCCTTATTTGCATATAGGGTCTGGGTTCTTGTGGTTAAAAAAAAAAAGTTCTGATGACACAGCATTCATTGCCCAGGGCACAGGGGCCCCTGAATCAGAGGAAACTGAGAAAGGGAGCTTCAGAAACAACATTCGGCTTGTCTTGGCCCCCATGCCCAACATCTGGTGCAGTCAAACTGGCTTGTCTCAGATCCCTCCCAACTCTACAGTGGATCATTTCATGATATTTGTAGATTGTCCACAGCAACCCAAAGCAGCTGCTTCCTCAATCCTCTTCCCTGCCCTCCCCCATTCACATGCCAGGCTGAGTCAGGAGATGCGGTCAGGGCTGTACCCAGAGGCCGGAGAGAGACAGAGACAGACAGACAGACAGACAGAGAAAGAGCCATGGGGGAGGGAGACAGAGAGATGGAGAGAGAGACAGACAGAGACAAAGAGAAAGACAGAAACAGAGATGGAGACAGAGGGACACAGAGAGAGAGAAAGAGAAACACAGAGACAGCGAGAGACAGAGAGATAGTGACAGAGAGACAGAGACAGAAACAGAGATGGAGACAGAGAGACACAGAGAGAGAAAGAGAAACACAGAGACAGAGACAGACAGAGAATTCCAAATAAAACACAAAGGAATGCAAAGGAACACAGGCTCATAGAACGAAGGCTAGAAGCGCCCTGAGTAGCCAGTTAAGAGCTGACCTTTCCTGAAATCTGCTCTTCAGCACTGGCCTTGGGTAAGTTGCTGCCAACACCAGCTGAGCGGGTAAATTTCTCCTGGGCAGGAGCTCTCTGAAGATTCCCTGTTCTAAGTCTTGCTAGGTTCTGTGGGCCATCCAGAGGCAGCCAGTTCCTTGTCTTCATCCCGACCAGTCACTGACACAGAGAATTAGAGAAGATGCTTGGGCCCTAAGTCTGGCTCCGCCCTGCCTGACCTGGGCCACATCAGCAGGCGTGGGCCTGCTAGCCAAAATTATCCTCGCCCGCTCCCACAGGCTTGTGGCAAAGACAGGGCTGTGGGATCGTACAGAAGAGACTGAACAAGGATCTCTCTTTCCTTCCCAGGGTATGAGGATTAGGGTGCTGGTTAGCTTTTCCAAATGTTTTCCCATGAATCAGTTCATATCATCTATACATCTTTCTGAGAGATATATGGCCAGAAAACCAGGTAGGAAGTCAGGAAGTCCTGGATTCAAATCCCACCTCTGACCCCTACTGGCTGGGTGACCCTGGCTAAGGGGCTGAATCTCTCAGGGCTCTAGGCCACTCCTGGAGACTGTAAGTTGTGGGTCAGTCGCTGATCTGCATCTGTAGATGGAATGCCCTCGCTGAGAGTTCCCTATACCAATTAAGTCACCACAGAAATCTTCAAAAGAACCTTGTGAGTGAGGTAGATCTCAGATGCAGGATCTTAGTCACTGTCTTCATTTTACATATGAATCTCCTTTCTCCCCCAGCTTCTAGTACCTTCTCCTCATAGTTATCTCTATGTACATGTAGGCATGTACATGTGTGTATATGCAGTAGGGGTTGTGTACTTCCTTAGAATGTTAACTCCTCGAGGACAGGGACTATTTCATATTTGTCTTATATTCTCAGTTTCTGGAATAGTGCCTGGTATATAGCCGGTGCCTAATAAATGCTTTTGATTAATGGATTGATCTATAAGAAAACTGAGTCCTGCCTAAGGTCATGTGACAGGTCCAAAACTAGAACCCAGGTTTCAGCCAACAACTATTCCCTCTCAACCTTCCCTCCCGGTCTCTCGTTCCACTCCAGGTCATTGTGTATGTGGAAGATGTCAATGATGAGGTCCCAGTGTTCACCCAGCAGCAATACAGCCGTCTGGGTCTACGGGAGACCGCTGGCATTGGGACATCTGTCATCGTCGTCCGGGCTACAGACCGGGACACAGGTGAGTCCTCTCTTTTTCCCCCCACCGAGGAAAAAGCCGGTTCATGTTTACTCCTCCATTTCAAGGAACACATCGTGAAATTGAATAGGGATCAACGTAAAGTTCTATACTTTGGTTCAAAATACAAATTTCCAAAGTACAAGATGGGAACTGAAATCTCAACATTCGCCTACCATGTGACCTGAAACCCCTGAAAGCTAATTAGGTAATAACACTAACACCGATACTGCTAATAATAAGTAGCAAGGATGATAATAACAGCTAGTGTTTACGTAGCACTTTAAAGATGACAAAGCATTTTACAAATATTTTCTCATCTGAACCTCATAACAACCATGGGAGCCAGGTGCTTTACTCTGCTACTCATAGAAGAAGAAACAGACAAACAAAGGTTAAATGACTTGCCCCAAATCACCCAGCTAAGAAGTGTCTGAAGCTAAATTTGAATTGTGTACCTCAACCCTTGCAACTAAAGGTTAAAAGCTTGCATCATGGAGGAAATGGGGTAATTCCCCATAGGGTAAAATTCTACAGGTATTTTCAAGATGAACAAACTGAAGTTAAGTGATGTGCCCATAGTCACATAGCCAGGGACCATCCAAGGTAGGATTTGAACCCAGATCCTGGCTCCAAATCCACTCTCTTATTCACTGCGCCATCTTTCCAGGTATCATTGCCTTTTCCAAATAGGCGTTTACCTGCCTGTGAAGCAGTCACACTTCAGGTCCCCTACAACTGACATTAACTTTGGCAAAATTGCCATTTGAGGAAATAGGCCAAGATTCGTAACAATAAATCTGAAAAATCACCCTTTCTTCTCCGGTGCAATTACTTTCTTGTGAAACTCCATTTTGTTGTTTGAATCTCAGCTTTTACAATGGTTAAAGGCACAATTGATGAGGCAGCTAGGTGGTGCAGTGGATAGAGCACTGGCCCTGGATTCAGGAGGACCTGAGTTCAAATCCGGCCTCAGACACTTAACAATTACTAGCTGTGTGACCTTGGGCAAGTCACTTAACCCCAATTGCCTCACCAAAAAAAAAAACAAAAAAGGCACAACTGACAGAGAAGCTTAGATCATAGGTCATCTTAGAACCAGCACTCTTGTGTAATGTACCTTACTCTTCCCTACATTTCATACCAAAATCCAGACCAGAGAGATTGGGAAGCAGTGCATGCTGGGACACTCCATCTCCATGAGCCAATGATATGTCAGGGGTGGGGCAGGAGAGAGATTGGAGGACTTTCACTCACAACCAGCCTCAGTCCAGAGTAGGTCATTTGGGAAGGGGAAGGATTATTTTGTAAATGAGATACACAAACTTCTGCCCTGCTTCCAGGGGACGGTGGACTGGTGATCTACCGCATCCTGTCAGGCTCCGAGGGGAAATTTGAGATTGATGAGAGCACAGGTCTCATCATCACCATTGACTATCTGGACTATGAGACCAAGACGAGCTACCTGATGAACGTGTCGGCCACTGACCAGGCACCCCCGTTCAACCAGGGTTTCTGCAGCGTCTACATCACCCTCCTCAATGAACTAGACGAGGCTGTGCAGTTCTCCAATGCGTCCTATGAGGCTGCCATCATGGAGAACCTGCCTTGGGGCTCTGAGGTGGTGAGGGTACAAGCATTCTCCATTGACAACATCAACCCCATAGTCTACAGATTTGACCCGTACACCAGCCCCCAGGCCCGGGCCCTCTTCAAAATAGATTCAGTCACAGTAAGTTAGAGGGCATGGCAAGGATGGGCATGGGGAGAGTGGTCAGCCAACTAGCTGCCTACCTGCTCCCTTCGCTCAATCCCCTTCCATCCTCCCTCTCCCCAACAGGGTGTGATCACCGTCAAGGGCCTGGTGGACAGGGAGAAAGGAGACTTCTACACCCTGACAGTTGTGGCAGATGATGGAGGCCCTAAGATTGATTCTACTGTGGTAAGTCAATACCTCACCAAGAGTGATGCGGGGGGTAGTGTGATTGACAGCTTGTGGCCCAGAGAGCTTTAGCAAGAGGAGAGATGACATAAAAAGGGATGATATTAGTTCAGGTTGGGAGAAACTGGTCCTGGAATAGCCTTGAACCTGTGAGTTGTCCCCTTCTTCCCAAAATCATGCTGTCCTAGGACTAAGCTGTAGTGTGGACCACCCCCTTCCCCAGGCCCACCTGAACCAGTTTTCCCAGACTCATACTCTGGATATTAGGACCTAAGCAGGGGGGAGTAGGGATGATGTAAGACATGCTCCCCCCCATCATCATCAAGTCAGATGCCCCAGGTTCTTCTGCTACGCCCTCCTCCCATTGCCCGGCTGAGTACTAACTAGGAGGACTGACTGAATCTATAACCGTTGTATTTTTCTCTTCTTTCCTGCCGTCCCCCTGCAGAAGGTGAGTAGAAGCTTGCTCTAGTTTCTTCTCCCTCCTCCCTGTCTTCTGGTCTATGGACACTGGGTGTTCTGGCCCCTGCATGAGACTTAGCCATGAGCCTTCCTTCAGCGAGCCATCTTTCCTTCCAGGGGAGAATTGTGAACAGAGCTCAGCAGCTCCCCACCCCCTCCCCTGCATGGATGTCCTCTGGTCTAGCCTTTTCTGCCCTTAACCCACCTCTGCCAAGCAGCTCAACAGGTCATGTTCATGGTCCTCTTGGGTGCCCAGGCCAGTGTTAAGTCCCATGGAGGGAGGGAAGATAAAGATAAAGAAGGGCGTGTTGCCCCAAACATTTAGACAAGGCTGACACACAAAATGGAAAGTCATCCACAAGAACAGCTCTTGGCTAAGTGCTAGATCACTTTAGGATATAATAATGAGACTTCTTCAGAATGATAAGGTTTGAGAAGCAGGTTGGTACAAGAGGAAAGTTCTGGCTTCGGAGCCAAAGGGCCTGAGTTTGAACCCCAGCCTAGCCACTAGGATTTTCCTCATAGATCCCCCCCTTACCCTGGGGATCTCCCTGGGCCTCAGTTTCTTCATCTATAAAATAAGGAGTTTGTGGGGCAGGTAGATGGCGCAGTGGTTAAAGCACCGGCCCTGGATTCAGGAGTACCTGAGTTCAAATCCGGCCTCAGACACTTAACACTTACTAGCTGTGTGACCCTGGGCAAATCACTTAACCCCCATTGCCCCGCAAAAAAAAAAAAAAATGAGGAGTTTGCACTAGATGGCTCACAAGGCCAGCTCTGAATCTATGATCCTATCATTTCAATTTAGCTTTGAAGGAAGGAAATGATTGGCATTGGATTGGTTAAGGGCATTCCAAGAGGGAGAGAGAAGAGGAAGCATGGTACTAAAAAAAAAAGATGCAATGGCTAACCAGGTAGACATTAGTGCTTGGGCCCAGAAGAAGAAAGAAAGAGAAAGAGGAGGAGGAAAAGAAGCAACAGCAGCAGCAGCAGCTAGGTGGCGCAGTGGATAAAGCACCAGCCCTGGATTCGGGAGGACCTGAGTTCAAATCGAGCCTCAGATACTTGACACTTACTAGCTGTGTGACCCTGGACAAGTCACTTAACCTTCATTGCCCTTCAAAAAAGAAAAAAAATAAAATAGTTACCACTTATATAGTGCTTTAAGGTTTGCAAAACACTTATTACTTCATTTGATCCTTACAATAATCCTGGGAGTTAAATGCTATTATTAAGATATTTGTAAAGCACTTAGCAAAGTTACTGGCTTATAGCAGGCACTATATAAAGGTTAGCTACTTTTATTATTATTATTAGTAGTAGTAGTAGTAGTTATTAGTTATTATTATTTTACATATAGGGAAGCCATGGCTGAGAGGAGTTAAGTGACTTGCTCAGGGTCACAGAGCTAGTTAAGTGTCTGAGTCTGGATTCAAACTCAGGTCTTCCTGGCTCTAGGGTTTTACTTTCTATCCACCAATCTGCCTAGGAGAATCAGAGGGTCCCAATTATAGATCATTTTCCATCATCCACGTGTGGCTCATCCACTTCGTGGATCCCATCCCAGGTAGGATTCCCCTCTCCACCCAGTGAGGGCTTTGGCAGCTTCCTCCCCCCGCCGCCCACCACCACTCCCCCTCCCCTTCCCCCTCCGTGGTCAGTTGCTGTGCGCTCAGGATGGATAAGCTCATTTTAATATTGGCCTAAGAGAGTCACTGGAAAGGAAAATTTGCTGTGGGAGAAATAACGTATCGTGCATTTCAAAAGCCAGACATCGCTATCTTTAGGCTATTTGCATCACTGCTTCCATCAAGAAAATTGAGAATCATCTGCGTCTGGTTGCCCAGTAGAGGTTCCAATGCAATTCGTGAAGGGACAGGTTGGCTTGGAGCAGCTGCCGCACCATTTGGTCTGTGACGCTATAAAGAAACTGGTCCCCTGATCCACCCCTTCCTCAGTGTTTTCCCCTTCCTCGTGGGACCAGAGAGTTAGAGTTGGAAGGAAGCTTCAAGGGCATGTAGTCCTCATTTCATACCTGAGGAATCGGAGGCCCAGAGAGGTTGTGTCCTCCCCAAGGTCACACGAGACTCGTCTATACCAGACCACATCCCCTGAGCTGCTACAGGCTAGCTCACCGCTGTTCCCACTGGTGCTTGTGTGACTTCCAGGACCCTCTACCTCCTAACCTCCCCATAGATCCCCCCGTACTTCACCTTAATATCTCTGACCGTCCATCTGCCTCCACCTGCCCCTTCTCTGACAATGACATCACCATCCTCCCAGTCACCTGGGCTCCTTATCTTAGACTCTCCCCCCTCCCACAACACCCACATCCAATATGTTGACACCACATCAGCAATATCTTCCCCCTTTACTGTACTCACGTGGCCACCACCATTGTGGCTCAGACCCTTCTTGATTCTCACCTGAATTATTGCAGTGCCTTCCATTACGGTCTCTACTTCTACTTTCTCCCTTCTCCATTGATCCTCCACACAGCTGCCAACATCACCTTCCCTATATACAGTTTTCACGCTACTGTCACTCTAGTACTCAGAAGCCTTCCATAGCTCCCTGTTGTCTTGAGGATAAGATATAAACCCTTCAGATGCCTTGTATTTAAGGACCTGCAAGACCTAGCTCCAACTTTCCTCATTAGTTCCCTATAAGTAAACCATATTCCAGACCAACTGGACCATAGCTACAGCCCAAATTAAAGTGTGATCTCCTGCCTCCCTACATCTACTCCCTCCTCATCTCTCTGCCTTTTGGAATATTCAAGGGTCAGAACAGACACCAATAATGCTCTCCATACAGCTTTTGCTGATTTCTACCACCACCCCCGGAAGTATTCTTTTCTCCCCCACATTTTCCTAGAGGTCATAGGGAGCCACTGGAGTTTACTGAGCAAGAGAATGACATGGTCAGACCTGTTCTTTGAGAAAATCCATGGGGCAGCTAGGTGGTGCAGTGGATAGAGTACCGGCCCTGGATTCAGGAGGACCTGAGTTCAAATCCGACCTCAGACACTTAAACACTTACTAGCTGTGTGACCCTGGGCAAGTCACTTAACCCCAATTGCCCCGCAAAAAGAAAGAAAGAAAGAAAGAAAATCCATGACACCTACGTTACCAAGGCTTGCGGCAGGGAGACCAACTAGTGTGCTCCCACAATATTATGGTGGTGAGGTGCACCAGGGTGGTGGCAGTGTCAAAGGATAGATGTGGGGTATACAAGAGATGTGATAAAGACGAAATCAACAGGCCTTACCTACATTAATAGGGAAGTTTGGAAGGGAGAGTCGGTTGGGGGAAAAACATGATGAGTTCGGTTTTAGACACATTGAGTTTAAGATGCCTATAGGACATCTAATTTAAAGTGTCTGGGGCAGCTAGGTGGCACAATGGATAAAGCACTGGCCTTGGATTCAGGAGGACCTGAGTTCAAATCCAACCTCAAACACTTGACACTTACTAGCTGTGTAACCCTAGGCAAGTCACTTAACCATCATTGCCCCACAAAAAATAATTTTTTTTTAAATGTCTGAAAAGAGTTTGGAGATAGGAGACTAGAGGTTAGGAGAGATTAGACCTGATTATGTAGACCTGAGAATCATCAGCCTAGAGATGATCATTGAATCCATGAGAGCCAGCCTAGGAGAAGAGAAGAGGGCCCAGCCCAGAGCCCTATGGGACACCCACAATTAGTGGTAATGACCAGCAAAGGAGACCAAGAAGGAGTGGTGAGATAGGGGAAAAAAGAACCAGGAGAGTGCAATGCCATAAAAACCCAAGTAGATCATCAAGGGGGAAATGGCGGTCAACAGTGTCAAAGGCTTCACAGGGAAGTCATTGAGAGGAGGGCATTAGACTGGGCCACCAATCAGAGACTTTGGGAAGAGCCCTTTCAGTTCAGTGATGAGGTAGGAAGCCAGACTACAGAGAGGTAAGAAGAGGGTGAGAGGAAGGGAATTAGCAGCCCCAACATAGACAGTCTTGGGGAGTTTAGCTACAGATGGGAGGAGAGTTCTGAGACGACGGCTGCTGGGGATGGATAGATCAGGTGAGGGGTTCTAAGGATGGGGGACACAAGTTTGTAAGCAGAAGGGAAGCAGCCAGGAGGCTGGGAAAGTTTGAAGATAAGAGAGTGCATGGCATGGGGAGCAATCTGCTGGAGAATATAGGATGGAATGGGATCACTTATGCATCATAAGGGGGTTGCCTTGGTAAAGAGAGGGGCCACCTCACTGTGTGAGACACTAGTGAGAGAGGAGACAGTGGCAGAACACGTCAGGGTGATGGGAGATGAGGAAGAGGAGGAAGAGAGATCTCCAAGCAATTTTTTCTTCAGTAAAATAAGAGACAAAGTTGTCATCTGAGAGGGTGGGGGAAGGGAGCCATGGAGGGACAACAAGGTTTGGAAGAGCCACTGTGGAGAGTGGCATAGTTAACAAGGGACCTGATACTATACCCAGGGAAAATGGTCCATTACCCATTTTCAACTCATTTCAACTTCCCAGACCAAGGAAGATCTCACTTCAGACATCACTGGCTAAGGGAAGAAGCTCTATCCAGTAGCTTCCTATTTTAACTTACTTTTCTTAATAACTAGTTATTAAACTCAGCATAAGCTCCTTCAGAACAGGAACTGCTTGCTTTTTTTTTCTTGTGTTTGTAGCTTTGAGAGTACTGGAAATAATAGGCACTTCATAAATGTTTGTTGATTGACTGCTGAAGGACTATAAACATCATAAGAGCCCTGGGGCAGAGTCCCAGTTAGCCCACCCTAATTATAATAACTGCCATCAAGCCCGATCTTTCTCAAGGATCCCAGGACAGGGGATTGCAGAGCCTCCCCTGGTGGCCCATGCCGGTCCATAAGCACTCTTATGTCCTGGCTAAGCCTCTACTCTCTTGCATATATTGGCATGACAATCCATTGACAAACGTGTTCTTTTTGTCTCTCTTTTCCTCGTACCGGATTCCTTTCCAGGACACAGTCTGTCCCCTGAGCTCTATCCTCCAGTTTCTTTTGGCAGAACCTCAGTCAGGGTTGCTGCCTTAAATATACCAACTCTTTTCTCCCTCCACCCTCAAACTCTCTAACATGTCAGGGGGAGTGTGGGCAGGGGCCTTTTAAAGGTGACACAGTTTCCTCTGCTAAGTCTCAGATCAGGAACCTGAAACCACAGCTCAGCTCTACCTTTCTCCCCTCCCTAGAAGCTTCTTCTTCCTCATCTCCACCCGCCCCCTGTCCCTGAGATGCAGGACCAGGGCAGACAGACTCAGATGCGTGGCTTATCTAGTAACAGTTTGGGGTTTGTCAGCCCTAGACATCTTCTCACCTCAAGATGTTGAAAAGGGGAAACAGGGTTGAGCAGGAAGCTCACCCACATTCCTGGGCTCCTCTTTTCGCTGATCCTCCACTCTTCTCCCCCCTGCACTAGTCAGCTTCCCCACTCAGGGGCCGGGCTCTCACCGCCAGCAAACTGCCTGCCCCTTCTAAAGCCTCAGCCCTCTCACCATGGCCGAGGTCAAAGGGCCCCAGTCTTGGCACTAATCACTGTAGCTTTGACCTCTCGACAGTCATGACAAATGAGCACAGATACAACAGTATGGCATCACCTGCCTTTTGTCACACCCTCAGAGGCGAGGCCACAGAAGCCTTGGGGGAACCAGGGTCCCTCCCACTAGTGCCCCAAAGCTCCTGCAATCCAATGACCTTTTCCTTAATCCGGGACAGAGTTAGAGTCCCCAGATGCTGTGACATTGGACAAAAAATGAAGTAGAATAGTTTGAATGCCATGTCATTGGAAGAAAAGAAGCAGACAAGATGTTTAAGTTTCAGTTTTCTCATCTGTAAAATTATCTCTAAGGATCATTCTGGCTCCAAAATACTATGGCTACTTGGGGGCATGAGCAAGTAGGATGGTTTGGCCATGAAGGGATGAAATAGTTTATCCAGAAAGGCACAATGGTGAGAAGGATTTAGTCCCTTTGGTAAAGATACCTTCACACACACAGACACAAACATGCACAAACATATGCACGTACACACACATATGCACGCACACTCCCATATATTTCAAGTCCTGAGCCTTCAGCATCAGATAAAGTCAAAACCACATCCAAGACCCTTGGGAGTAGCACAGAAACCAAGTCGTTTCTTTAAGAATAGGGGGAGGGGCAGCTAGGTGGTGCAGCGAATAAAGCACCGGCCTTGGATTCAGGAGGACCTGAGTTCAAATCCAGCCTCAGACACTTGACACTTACTATCTGTGTGACCCTGAGCAAGTCACTTCACCCTCATTGCCACACCAAAAAAAAAAAGAGTGGGGGGCAGGGAGGAAGGGACATAAGGGGAGGGGTGGTTCAGAATCATTCATTTCTCTTTCACCACGGAAGGGTGGTAATCATGGATAATGGAGTTAGACCTAAATAGGGAAGGAAAACAATGACAAATGAGCAGAAAAAAAGTTTATTTCCACTGAACTAAAGAAGAGTACAGATGCTTACATAATGTATAGGAAACCATGCCAACCCCACAATGCATGATGGATCAGGAAAAGAGGCCAGAAGCCAAATGCTCAGGGATCATTGGTCACCCCCCTTCCGCACTGATGTTCAAGGACCAGTCCCAGCACATCACAACACCATCTAGAATGGGAGGCATCCAGGGCAAGGAAAACCCTGTGTTAAGTGTGTGCATGGATACGGGAACCTGTCACATGGGGCACGTGAGAAGCACACCCTGGAGCCCCTCCCCCCCCATATTCAGCCACCTCCCAAGAAGGCCAGAGCTGCTGACTCAAACTGAATGTGTTGATTTGCATGTACTTTGCATACTCCTCATGGAACATCTATGGGTCATGTCAGTAAGCATGGAAACCCTCAGTTCTTCCCCACCCCAGATCCCTCAGCCTCCTACTACCCTACACCCCAACCGTTACTCTGCAAAGACGGACCTGGGCCCATTCTGTAAAAACACCAGGTTGAGTTGAAAGTGGTAGAGCCCAGGTGGATGTCCAGCTCCGCCTCGTGCCACACCCATTTTCTGGGGCATAATGTCAGCCCTGACAGAATTTTTCTCCCTTTACTCCCTAAAATGGACTCAGATTTCAACCCACATCAATCAGGACGCCATTGTTGTACTCCCAGGAGATCATGGAGCTGGGACCACATGGACGTCTTGCCTCACCTCTGGTGGCCCACCTTTGGGCCTAGGAGAACAGAGGCCTCTAACCACACCCCTCCATCTTTTCCAGGTCTACATCACGGTATTGGATGAGAATGACAACAGCCCTCAGTTTGACCCTACCTCTGACTCAGCAGTCAGCGTGCCTGAGGACTATTCCGTGGGGCGACGGGTGGCGGTAGTCACAGCTCGAGATGCTGATATAGGCAGCAATGGGCAGGTAGGGGGCACACCGTGCCACCCAAGCGTGGCCGACTCAACGGGAGGGGAGGGAAGTCATCCAGGCTATTTCAGGTCAAACCTGGCCTTGAGCTAAAGACAGAGCAGGCCGCACGGAAGTCATCATTTAAGCTCCTTAGGTGCAGAGCTGGATCAAACAGGATGAAAAGTGGGGCCAGGAGGGAGTCCTGAGCACGAGTGACCCTTACTCGGGGTTTGCATCCTCAGTGTGCTCCACTTCCTGAGTCGTCAGCTACAAATCGCAGTGAGTTTGTTTGCACACGTATCACAGGAGGCATATGCTAACCCCCAGCCCCAAAGCTCCCAAATCATTCAAGCACATTCAAACAAACATTTATCTAAAATGTGTTCGGCACATAGCTAGGCACTGTGGGTCTTCTTTTTATCCGCATCTGTGTTTTCATCATTTGGGAAGTTCTCAGGCTAGAACCTGCCTCCACCCATGAAGATCCCCAACCTGTCAATAATTTAGCATCTCAGAAGCACGGAGACATTGACTGACTTACCCACGGTCACACAGCATCTGAGGCAGGTCCTAAACCCAAGTCTTTCTGACTGTGATCCACTATTCATTAAGCCACATTACCCTGACGATACAAAGATTTAGAAAAAACGAAAGAGTTAGATTCCTAGTCCTTGCCCTTGACGAGCTTACATTCATGGTATGTGCACCACAGTATGCATCCCCAAGCCCCCAACCCAGTACCTAATCCAGCCAGATCCAGAGTCAGAGGACTTGTGCCCAGATCCCAGCCATGACAGCTCACACCACTTGTGTCACCTTGGTTGGGCAAATCATGGCCTCTGTCTGGACATGTTTCCTCATGTGTAAAATGAAGGGGTTGGCCTCAGCAGCTTCTGGGGGCCCTTCCAGCTCTGAAATCTATGAAACAACCTGGAGTGATATCACCACGTTAGCTCCAAGAGACCTTTGAAAGTGAATCTGTTGGGGCAGCTAGGTGGCGCAGTGGATAGAGCACAGGCCCTGGATTCAGGAGGACCTGAGTTCAAATCCAGCCTCAGCTACAACCCTTACTAGCTGTGTGACCCTGGGCAAGTCACTTAACCCTCATTGCCCTGCCCCCCCCCCCAAAAAAAAAAGGGAAAAAAAGAAAGTGAATCTGTTTGTTCTTTAAATAAGATAAAATAGAAAGAAACAAAGTCTGTTCTTGTTCCTCCCTCACTCCCTGTAGATTGGATGTTTCCCCAACCCTTAGTGCAGTGCCAGGCACATAGTAGGCACTTAATAAATGCTTATTGACTAACTGACTGTCTGAATGTGGATAAGAACATGTCGTCCCCTGCACTTATCCACCAATCAAACAACTAACAAGCATTTATTAACTCTGAGTCCTAAATGGAAACTGAGACCGGCCCTGCTCTCAGAAAGTCTACATTTTAATTGGATGTGGGGTCACAACAGGGTCACGGATAAATTGATATAGGATGTAAACAACCCCCCCATAAGAGTAACACCTGCCTATTGAAGTGAATGGAAACATCTGAAGAAGGCACTACCTAATACACTACTTTCATCAAACTTTCTTTGTGAGTGAGTCCTGGAGAATGGTCCCTGCTTCTCCACAGAGAAAGCCTGGAAAAGGTTCAAACATTTGCACCATCTCGCTTCAGATGCATAGAGTAAGGGCAGAGCGGTGACTTCCACTCGGGCGTGCTTGAGCCGTCTGCTCAAGAGAGCTGATTGTTAAATTTTCAGGGTGAGCATTTACACCTCAGAAATCAGTAGCTACAAGTCAGCGTTTGCTTCGCTGCTCTGTTGATCGTCTAGATTTTTACGAAGTGATGGAAAGCATTTTAATAATTCAGATGAAACTTAAAAGTGTGTCGTGTGTGTACGTTTACTTTTTCGGAGAGGGGATTGTTGAATATTTGCCAGCACACACCCCTGTCTCCACTACTCTCTCACTCTTCCCACCTTCCCAGTTCTCCCTCTCGATATCACCTCCTCTTCCCCTGGCAGGTGTCCTTCTACTTGGCCTCAGGAAACATTGGTGGGGCCTTTGAAATTCTCACCACCAATGACTCAATTGGCCAGGTGTTTGTGGCCAGGCCCTTGGACAGAGAAGAGTTGGATCACTACGTTCTCCAGGTAAGTAGGCCCTACTAGAACCTGAAAGCTCTGTCTCAGCGCAGCAAAGCTCATTGTCTTGGAGAACTTTGGAGATGGCCACATTCTCCATTCTGTGATGGTGCCCCAAATCTGGGTCGAAGTCCCCACTATGCCATTCGATTCCTATGTGACCTTAGGGATGTCACTTAACCCCTCTAAACCTCAATTCCTTATCTACAAAATGTCAGCATCGGACCAGATGGATCTCAGGTTGCTTCTACCTCCAGATCTATCATCCTATAACCCACTCTCCCCACCCATCTGGTTTCTTTCCCCTCGTTCATACCTGGGTCGGTATGGATTGCATGAGGCAGGCAGTACACAGACGAGGCAGTGCGGATCAGCAGTTTGTCTGTAATTTGGATCTAGAGATTCACTGACTTACCCAGACTCACCTGGGCATTATGGGTCAGGATCTAGGTCTTTGACTCTGAGTCACTATTCAAAGAAACAAGAAGGGCTGGATGGAGAAGTCTTGCATTCAGAGCAGGAAATGATTAAGGTTTTTCTAGGGTCAAAAAATGGGTTGGAGAAGCAGGAGGTACTTGGCTAAAGTCCTGCCCTGTCACTAACTCACTGTTTGCCTCAGTTTTCCCATCTGAAAACTGAGGAAAATAATACCTACTCTACCTACAGGGGTTTTGTAAGAATAAAATGGGATGAAGTATAGGAAGATATCTTGGAAAATTAATCAACTTTTTCTGGGTTGGTTTTTCTCTGTAACAAGAGGCAATGTGGCAGGGAAGGAAGTGGGGTCAGGAAAAGGCAGATTAGGAAATGATGGTGAAATAAAAATCATAAAGACATTAGCATTTTTAGAAAAGAAGGGAAGTTAATTGATGTAGATAGGAAGCAACCTAGAACCGAAAAATGTCAGAGAGACGTGACTAAAAAGACTAAAGTTACTTGACTGTGGTCACATAGCCAGTAAGGGGCAAAGGCAGGTTTTGAAGTTGGGTCTTTCCGATTCAAGGCCAGTGTTCTATCCACTAAGCCATACAGCCTTTTTATATTTAAGAAGGTAAACCTTGATAAGCAAATTCAAATTGTCCATTGTCACTATCTCATAGCTCTCAGGAGCCTGGGAAGCCCAGGCAGAGTGCTGTCCAGAAGGACAGAGCCAGCCCAGTTCCAAGAAGGAACATCCTGCCTCTCCTGGGCATTGACCGTGGCATCTGGTTTGGGGTCAGTCTCCTCAGGTGCCACACAGAAAAGACCTTTCAGAAGCTCCGGGTCTGTCAGCCAGCTAAGGTAAAGTCTAATTTAAAGACAGAAGATGGGAACAAGAAGCAGGTACAAATGTAGAGTAGGACAGTGAGGGTCAGAAGCAAGGGTCCAAGCAAGGGTCACAGCCACAAGGCAGGTTGGAGGGTAGACAGGTGTAAGTAAACGTTATTATCTGTCTTCCTTTACCAGTTGAATGCACAGTCCAGGCCAGACTAGGAGGCAGATGGGAGTTGTTGGGTTCTACGCTTCCTCCCTGGCAGCCAGCCTCTGTCATTGTTAGACCCCAAAGCTATAATCTTTCCCTCTTCCTGTGATCCCACAATCACCACCCTTTTCTGCTTTCTTCTCTTCCTCCCCATAGATTGTGGCAATTGACGGTGGCTCCCCTCCCAGAAAGAAAGATCATATCCTGCGGATCACTATTCTAGACATCAATGATAATCCTCCCATCATTGAGAGCCCCTTCGGGTACAACGTCAGTGTGAATGAGGTGAGCTCAACCTTTCACCACTCCCACTGCTATCCTATGTGGTCAAGAAGGATTCCTGCATCATTCCACAAGTACTTACTCAGGTCCTCCTGAATCTAGGGCCAGTGCTCTATCCACTGCGCCACCTAGCTGCCCCTCTGAGGCTCAATTTGAACTCAGGTCCTCCTGAATCCAGGGCCAATGCTCTATCCACTGCGCCACCTAGCTGCCCTCTGATTTCCTTCCCCCCACACCTTTTAAGGAACCCTCTCCCCAAACTACATTATACTCATTTTCTATATGTTCTATACATACTCATGTGTGTACATGTTGTCTCTGCCAATGGAATAAGAGCTCCCTGAGGGCAGGGACTGTTTCTTTTTGTTTGTTTGGGGTTTTTTTTGGTGGGGCAGTGGGGGTTAAGTGACTTGCCCAGGGTCACACAGCTAGTAAATGTCAAGTGTCGGAGGCCGGATTTGAACTCAGGTCCTCCTGAATCCAAGGCCGGTGCTCTATCCACTGTGCCACCCAGCCGCCCCTGGGCAGGGACTGTTTCATTTTTTGTCTTTATATCCCCAACACTTATCACGGTTTCTGGCATATGGAGGATACTTAATGTTTTCTTGCTGGTTGATTGATTGATGACTCATACACATGAGAGAATAAATAGTAATATAAGGCATTATAGAGTAAGTGCTAAATGAAGACTATAGAGAAGTGGGTCCCAATTTGTAGAAGATGTGAAGAACAGATAATTGAAGGTCTTAAATGCCAGGCTGTAGATCCCTCTTCCCCTACAGTTTCTCCCCCAATCCTACTAGAATTATAAATCCTCCCAAAATAGAAGGAATCTTGAATACAGAGTATCTTTCCCTCTTTAAAAAAAAGTCTTATTAATATTCTTTTTTTAAAATGCTATCATTTCTCAATGATTGCCTTCATCATCACTACTAACAGAACCAGTGAAGAAGCATAACTTGGAAAAACAAGCCAGCACACTGGCCATGTCTGAAAATGTATGCCTTGTTCCACTCCTATGGTCCACCACCTTTCTGCCAAGAGCCAGGAGGAACCATTCAGTATCGGTCCTCCAAAGTCACAGTTAGTCCTTTCATGGATCAGAGTACTCAAGTCTTTCAGTATTGTTTTCCCATAGAGTGGTCCTTCTTGGTTCTATTTATTTTGCTTTGCATCCGTTTATGTAAGTCTTCCCAAGTTCCTCTGAATACCTTATACTCATGGTTCGTCTGGTACAAAAATATTCCATCATGTTCGTATACCACAGTTTATTTGGCCATGTTCCCTTTCCTTTCCTCCTATCAATTCCTAAGGACTGGGAAAGAGAGCCCTTCTCCATCACGCAGAGAAGAGACCAGTATCCAAAGAAATTATTTTCTCATGCAGTCCCCAAAATGAGTCAGTCCAGAATTATCTCTGCCTGGCGTATTGTTGGGGCCCATGCCAGACTAGGCATTATCTAGAGCTCCATCTTTTGGAGTAACTGAGCAACAATAAGGGAGAGCTAGCCCATAGACTCAAACATTGTGGGTGTTACTGGATAATGAGGTCACACAGCTCTCAAAAAATGAGTCCTTGGCCTTTGCCAGAGCAGCAACATGTTGACACCCTAACCTTAGATCTGGAGTAACTTTCTTCTCCCTGTCTCTCTCTTTCATAGAACGTGGGTGGGGGAACTGCTGTTGTCCAGGTGATAGCCACCGACAGGGACACTGGAATCAATAGTGTCCTATCCTACTACATCACTGGGGGAAATGAGGATATGACATTCCGAATGGACCGGGTCACTGGAGAGATCGCCACCCGGCCCTCTCCACCAGACCGAGAACGCCAGAGCTTCTACCACCTGGTGGTCACCGTGGAGGATGAGGGCACTCCAACTCTCTCAGTAAGTGATGGGGCTACAGAGAGGGGGTCTTCCATGAGGAGGAAGGGTAAAACAAAGGGGTGATGTTTTGTGGCTGAGGGGAGTAGGAATTCTCTAGAAGAACCAATGAGGGCAGAACTTTGGTGAATTGAAACCGAATGCTGCTCTTGTTTACTGTTTCTGCTAACAGTGCCAAATACGGAAACGATGCATCATTTCTCCTGGATAGTAGTTCCATCCCGCATTTCACCAGTAACTTGTTTGCTCTGACACGTGATTGGAGATCTCACTCAAGTAGATTCTGGAGGAGTTGGGGGCTCAGAAAAGTATCATGGGACCAAAATATAGAGGGAGTTTTAGCAGTCATCTAATCTAACTTCATTTTACAAAGAGGGAAACTGAGGGTCCACAGAAGTAATGTGACTTGTCCTAGATCACAAAGGCAGGGAAGGGATGGGCATAGAGGTAGGGGAGGTAGAGGAGGTAGGGGGCTATATCCTACAAGATCATGAAATGATCTATTTAGGGCTGGAAGGAATCCCAGAGATCATCTAGCACAAGGGTGTCCAACTCAGATAAAAACAGGGGCCACTAAACTGTACCTAAAGATCCCTGTAGGCTGCTTACTGACTTAGAAAACCACATATTAACATTATCTATTTTCTATTATATTTTTATTTATTTTGTTAAACGTTTCCCAATTACTTTTTTTTTTGGTGAGGCAACTGGGGTTAAGTGACTTGCCTGGGGTCACACAGCAATTAATTGTTAAGTGTCTGAGGTCGGATTTGAACTCAGGTCCTCCTGAATCCAGGGCCAGTGCTCTATCCACTGCACCACCTAGCTGCCCTCCAATTACATTTTAATCTGGTTCCTGCATACAGGAGAGTATTGGCAACAATGCTGGCATGTTTGACACCTCTGATCTTGTCATCCATCTTTCTATAGCTAAGGAAACTGAAGCCTAGGTAACTTGTGATTGGTGACTAAACAACTTGTCCAGCACCACCCACATAGTAAGGATCAGAAGTAGGATTTGAACCCAGGTGCTCTGAGCCCAGAATTGTACCATTCTATCTCCTGTAACTATGAACTATGTCCTAGTGGTATCTCCTGTTAAATCAGAAAGTTTGGACAAACAGGCATAACCATGAAATATTGACCACATTGATTTACCCAGGGGATTCTACAAATATATAGCAATAACCCCCTCCCATCAGCCACACTGTCAGTTAAATAAAATCATTTCCTTGACATTAATTGCCCACTCGTCTGGCTTCCTTTGGGCTACCTTTGTGTAATAGTTTGGGAAACAGTTCATCCAAGAGACAAGGGGGCTGGTCATAGTGTTCTTAAGGTCCAGGCGTCAAAGATTCTAGGTGTCAAAGGCCACCAGGCTGTTTAATTCCCAATGTCCAATAGACAAACAGACCTACAGGAAAAGCACAGAGAAGTCACCCGTACCTTTCGATTCAGATCTACAAAAAATGGATTAAGCAGCTGCTTGTGTACCCACCGCTGTGCTAAACCTTGGAGACTCCAAGATGAAAAATCATGGCATACTTGTCCTCATGAGGCTTGCAATCTACTATGGAAAACAGAGTAGAGAAAAATACACAAAGAGTAGCCACAACTACAATATGACCGAGTTCATGGCTGAGGTCAAACAGAGGAAAGGCATGAGAACTTCAAGGAGAGAGAGAGCACTTCTAACAGGAGGTGGGCATAGGGGACCAGGGAAAGTTTCCCAGAGAATGTAGCCTCTTATGCTGGGCCTTGAAGGAAGAGAAGGATGGCAACAGGTGGAGATGAATGTAGGGAACTACATGCATTGATACCCAGCGGTGGAAGAAGACAAGATGAGAGTGGGAAAGAATGAATGGACCAGTTTAGCTGGAATATAAGGGAATAGGAGGGAAAGTCGTACAAAATAAGAAGCCAGATTGTGGAGGCACTTGAATGTTGAGCTAAAGAGTTGATACTGTGTTTAGTAAACGTTGAGAAATCACTGAAAGCTGTTGAACATTAAGAAGATTGTTAAGTTGTTGTTAAGTCATTTTTCAGTCCTGTCCAACTCTTCGTGACCCCATTTGGGGTTTTCTGGGCAAAGATACTGGAGTGGTTTGCCTTTTCCTTCTCCAGCTCATTTTACAGATGAAGAAACTGAGGTAAACATGGTTAAGTGACTTGCCCAGGGTCACACAGTGAGTGTCTTAGACCAGATTTTAACTCAGGAAGATTACTTGGTCAATATTCCTAATAGAGCCTAAAGCTTTGCAGCAGGTGTGAAAGGAGAGATGACACTAGGAGGAGAAGATTGAGGGGGTCTCACTTTGTTCTTTGAGGGTAGTTGTTGATCTGATCTCTTTTGAATGACCCTGGATCTCACTGAGAAGACCCCCATAGTCTTTCAGGTCTCTACGTAACTGACACAATGTCATTCACTAATGTGAACATCTGGAGAATGTCATCAATAGGGAATCTCTCTTCCATTTAGGAGTTGGCAGGACGTCCTTCATGGCGCTGGCAAACACATTTAGTAAACATCTGTCTCCTTGTTTTATGCCTTTCTGGATATGGGTATCCAGCAGATTGTTGAATGAAGTTATCTTTGCAGTCCCATCTGTCACGGAATCCTGTATGGTTTTAATGTATGCAAGGGAGACACCTTGTTGGAGCAGAGCCTCTATGAGCACCTTGAGAGCATTTTGTTCTGCTGAGATGAATCGGCAGGGGTTTTTGTTTTGCTTCGTTTTGAACAAATAATAGACGCAGACATATTTGCATTTTTAATTCCTGTCAATTAGGCAATGGTAAAGATGTGATCGACTTTAGAAAATGATCTGCAAAACCTACCTGTTATATTCCTGGGTTTTCACAGAGGATGCTCAATGTATACAATGACCATTATCTTACAGACTTTGTGGGCTTAGAAAGCTAAGCATGTGACTTGACCATTACTGATATCTTTTGGGCGACTTTTTTTCTTTTTCTTTTTTCTTTTTTTTTTTTTTTTTGTCTTTTTTTGCTAATAGTACTTCTCACGATCTTTTTCACTCTTCAATATCTTTGAGATATCTTTAAAACTGATCTTTAAGTATACATAAAATCATGATGCCTCTAACATGACTTCTTCTGTATATTATTGTTGAGTTGTTTCAGTTATGTCCTACTCTCCTTGACCCTATTTTGGCGTTTTCTTGGCAAAGACACTGGAGTGGTTTGCCATTTCCTTCTCCAGCTCATTTTACAGATGAGGAAACTGAGGCAGATAGGGTTCAGTGACTGGCCTAGGCTGACACAGCTAATAAGTATCTGAGGCTGGTTTTGAACTCAAGAAGATGTCTTCCTAATTCCAGGCCTGGCTCTTTGTGCACTGTGGCGCCACCTAGCGTCCCCATTTTCTGTATATATTCAACCAAATTTACCTACTTTTCTTGGCTTTATCTTTTTTAGGCATATTACCATTTTTTTACATAGTACACAGTACATGGAGTACTGAGGTGGGATGGTCATAGATGAGAATAAAGATCAACATTGAAATGTTGAAAGATCTGTTCCATTTCAGGACTATTTGTTGCCTTTGTTCACCTACAAATGCCTTAGGGAACACTTGGCTCTCATGAAGAGTTCTCTATAGATTCAATTTCCCCTTTGACTGCTCTTTGCAGGTTTGTGAGGTGATTCTAGCTGTAATATTCTGTAATATCCCTCCTGGTTTGGGGCCAAACAAAATGGCTCTGCTCTTTCACATATAACCCTGCAAACACTTGAAGATTACTGTATCATCCTTCCTGAGTCTTTCCTGCCCTTAACACTGAGCTTTTATTAAATGCAAGAAACTTTACTAAGAAAAACCAAAAAAAGTATAGTCCCTGCCTTTCAACAGCTTACAACTGGGGAGACCAGGCATATATACACATGGAAAAAATGATCACTAATACAAAATAGAATACGGTGAATGCCAAATCTGTGGTGCTCTTTCAGGAGACATTACTGTGGGCTGGGGTGGTCAGTAAAAGCTTAAAGGACAGGGGCAGCTAGGTGGTGCAGTGGATAGAGCACTGGCCCTGGATTCAGGAGAACCTGAGTTCAAATCCGACCTCAGACCCTTGACACTTACTAGCTGTGTGACCCTGGGCAAGTCACTTAACCCCAATTGCATCACCAAAAAAAAAAGAAAAGAAAAGCTTAAAGGAGAACATATAACAGTAAGCTTCTCTAGCCCAGATCCCTTGAGTGGCTCCTCCTCATAGTCTGAACATACACTGAGTCCAGGTGAGGAGAAGGGAGACCAGGACCTCCTCCCCTGGCCTGAACAACAAAAACAATAACAACCCCAAAGCCACAGCCTCCACGCCCAGGAGCAGAACTAAAGAGGGGGTGGAGGGACAGGGATGGGTAGAGGTGGGTGGGGATGAATGGAGATGCCAAAGTCCTAAAACTCAGAGTTCAGTTCACTGAAAACAGGAAACCACCAAGGCTCATTTTCAGGGGCAAAAATAAGAGAGAGGCAGAAAGGCCTGTGCAGGAGGCAGGCCAGTGGAGGAAGTGCGGTGTCTCTGCCCCAGCCCTCTTCCTCCCTTGGAAGGAAATGGGCCTAGACAAGAAGAGACCAGAGCTCACAGCTCAACCCCACACCCAGCCCTCCCTGGCAGCTCTTCTTGGTGTGAGGATGGCTGCCTCAGCCGTCTACTAGTGCTCCCAGTCCAGGCCTGGCCTCAGGGGGCTTCCTCCCCCCCTCCCACTGTTTCTCTCTCTCTCTCTCTCTCTCTCTCTCTCTCTCTCTCTCTCTCTCTCTCTCTCTCTCTCACACGCGCGTGCACACACACAAATACACACACACTCTCCCAGCACAGGCCTGGGCCAATCACCTCATCACCATCACCAGTGTAGCTCAACTAAGAGGAAGAGAGGGAGGGGGGGAGGAGGAAAAAAGGAAGGAAGGAAGGAAGGAAGGAAGGAAGGAAGGAAGGAAGGAAGGAAGGAAGGAAGGAAGGAAGGAAGGAAGGAAGGAAGGAAGGAAGGAAGGAAGGAAGGTAGGAAGGAAGGAACAAACAAACTTACTGTGAACAGGACTGAGAGGTACAAAGTATTATTCTAAGATATCATGGTATAGGGGAAAGGACACTGGCCTAAGTATCTGGAGACAGATTCATTCAAGCCCAGCTCTCTCACTGACTGGCTACGTGACTTAGACAAACCTGTTCACCTGTCTGAGCCTCAGTTTCTTCGTCTGTAAAATGATGACAGTAATCTGCTATCCACTAGCTGTGTGACCCTGGGCAAGTCACTTAACCCTCATTGCCATGCAAAAATAAATAAATAAATAAACAAATAAACAAATAGACGAATGAATGAATGGATGAATGAATGAATGAATGATCTGCTATCTAACAAACTTATTGCAAAGAATATTTTAGTGATTCAAAGACCAGTGATTGCACTGACTGGCCATGGAGACGCTGCTCCCCCTCGCCCTAACAGAGACTCTTCATGAGTTTTTGTGACTGCAAATGTTCATAATCTGTGGCCAACCTGGTGAGAAATCTCTCCAGTCTTAGCTGGGATGACTGTTGAATGGCAGACAGGTCTTCTGCCAGGCCGTACTCAAAATCATACTCCAATCGCATCATTCCTGGAAGTGTTTGCACTTATAAAACACAGGGGTCCTCTTCATGACAAACTGAGGCATCTGAGAAGGACAGGATTGAGAGAGGCCCTCTGTAGATGATCGAGCACCATTTCAATGTGTTATTTTTTTTTTATGAGCACATCTGTAATCGGACCACGGAGGGAGGCTGCCACAATAAGTTATATTTCTATAGCACCTTATGAAGTTGTCTCATTTAATACTCCCAACAACCCTGTGAACCAGGTGCTATTATTATCTCTAATTTTAAAATGAGGAAACTAAGGCTTAAGGAAACTGGGGCTTATGAGGTTAGGTGCCCTGAGTCACATGGCTAAGAAGCATTTGAGGCAGGATTAGAACTCAGGTCTTTCTGCCTCCACAGTCACTGCGCAGCCTGGCTGAATGCAGCCAATGAGCCTCTAGTGTGGCCATATCCTGCCCCGCCCCCCCCAAGCCAGCTGCCAGGCCCCCTGGGAGAAATTCCCATCATGAGACTAGGTTTGAGAGTCATAACCCAGAAGTGCCAACAGCACTCATGGTCCTTCCATAGGGAGGAAACACTAGGGCTAATCCCAAGAAGATAGAGACTGAGAGCTTGAAGAAATGAGCTCCTTCTCCCAGCTCCACTCTGGGTGCTGCAGCCTCCCCAGAAGGGACCCCAGGTTAGCAACCCGGGGTCTCCTTCTCCCTACTGCTGGACTATGGCCCAGTCACTCATCATCACCTGGAAGGGCAGTTTGTGATGCTTTGTTCTGGAAGCAAAGATTCCCTGTTATGACTCACCCACAGGCATGGAGCCCTGTCTCCCACTTCAAAGCAGGCACCCCTCCATTCTTTGCCCCTCCCATCCAGTTTTTCTGAGTCCCCCATCTACTTCCTTGGGTTCCCGGGTAATGAGTCTTTTGCCACCAAGGGAAGGGTCCTTCCTGAGCCCTTTGCAAACAGTAGACGCTTCCATTCTGTGTAACTAGAATAAAATTTCATTTCTACCAACTCTTGTCCTATATTAGGATCATCTAATTAGACCCCTCCCTGACCCCTGGGCACCTGGGTTGGGCTAACAGAGTGAGCTGAGGCAGAAGTGAGAGTGCTTGAGATTGGTGCCTACTTTAAGAAGGAGGAAAAAAAATATCACACACACACACACATGTACCCCAATGCTATGAGACCCCATTTTTTCTGATGGGTTGATAGGAGGGACAGGTGCCCCAGTGTGAGCTTCTCCCAGCTGTGGACCCAGCAGATGGGCATAGAGAAGGACAATTTCCATCTCTCCCCCTCATCTTCCATACTTTTAGAGTGTCTAGATGAGGCTGAATCCTTCCCAAAGCACATTGGCCTTAGCAACCTGGTCCCAATTGTAGACTAGGTAGGGTTGAACCAATCCAGCACAGGGAGAAATGGACTCCTGGGGAAACACACACCTAAGAATTTAGATCTCCCCACCTACTGGGTCCCATTGGAGTTCTCCTTGGAACTTCTGGGAAAGGTGATGTTGGGAACTGCCCCCTTCTCAAGTCAGAGGGGTTTTCTCACCATCTTCCATCCAACAAAGTGAGCATTCCTAAAAAGGAAAATGTTCTCTGGATTCTTTAAAAATCCTTTAATTGAAAATTCAAAAAAGGGCCTTAATTTCACTTCTGTATCTATGTACAAATACACACATATTTACATACAAATACAAATTCAGGTACAAATCCATGCATAGGAAGCAGCACAGGGGAACAGGTAGCAGAATGCTAAGAGCGCCTCCCCGGACAGCGGTTGTTGAATTCCTTCTCTTCACTCACCCCTGTGACAGTGCCTGCCCCTTACCCCATCACTCCCCACCAGGTGCCAGGAAAGGAGATTTCGACCCAAGAGCTCTGCCCCCAATTGTCCAAGATGCCAGGTTGCTCACAGGGACATGGTACCTTCAGAAGATACTTCTTGTGGGGGGGGAGGAAGGGGTAAGAGGGGTTATGGCCAGCATGACCCAGGGGGGGCCAGAGCTAAGGGAAAAGGAATCCCCCAGTCTGAAGCCTTCTTTTTTTGTGATCTTCCATCACCTGGGGCTTAATTTATTCATATCTGCTGGAATATGGACATTGGCTGGATGGGCTTATTCCCCACCTCACTCCCTCCTCTCCCAAGGTCTCAGGCACTGTTAAGGAAGGCACTCCCACACATACACACACCTCAGCATGAGTTTTGGGGTCCCAGACTGTATAGTCAGAATCAGCTGCTGGGGGTCTTTCCCTAGAGACCAAATTCAACATTCCCCTGGTATCCTACAGGGGAATTCTGATCCGCTTACCCCTCTCCAGGGATCAGGAATGAGTACAGGGAGAAGGGGAGAATTCATCATATCCTGGCCCAGGCACAATGACAGGGAAAGCTCAGAATTAGGGGGAGGATTTTCAGATCCAAGCATTTCGTCCCAGGATGTTGAGTATAGCTGATGTATAATTAGCCTCTCTGAGGAGGAGGTCCCATGGTATCTCTGACCACCAGAAGCCAAAGGCAGGTGATCAATAAGGCATTTTTCTTCCCCCTATGTTGGGTCCTGAGGCATTATCAGTGTCCTTGGGCCCTGCAGGGGAGGGAGAAGGCCAAGAAAGCACCAAAGAACTATAGAAAATGAGTCCAAGGGGGAATTTGTCCGTAGGGTCCAGGCCCAGCCTCTCTTCCTCAGCAATGCTATTATCATCCCCCTCCATGCTAAGCGGTTCTAGATTGCTTCTGTATCAGGAGAGTCGGGGACAGGATCTGCAAGAGAATAGAAAAGCAGAGTAAGACCAGGGCTGTGCCCTCTTCCTCGCCCCATGCTAAACCACTCCATGCCCAGCAAGGCAATGAGAATGAAGATGACACTATGTGTGCGTTCTCACGGCCTGCAGGTATCCCCAGAGAATCCTGGTTGTTGGAATGGGAAGAAGCTGTAACAAGCTCCCAGCAGTTAGGGATGTGAGGAAAAGCACAGGGTCAGGCTGTATTTACCTAGTGATGGAAAGAAGACTTCTCCAAGGCCAGGAGGGGAGAGAGGAGTATTGGGTTCCGAGAGAAGGTGCCGGCCTGACTCAGAAGTCTGTCTCTGAGCCACGTAGGACAGAGGAGGCTTGGGCTTCGATTCGGGCATCCCATGAGGAACAGCTTCAAAAACGGGGTTCTCAATACCCTGCGCATTGCTGTAAGAGAATTGAGTACTTAAGAGACCCTCCTTTGAGACCCTAGACTTGTACTGCACCTCCTCCGTACCCAGCTGGTCCAGCACAGACCTCATTGCTGACTCCTTCCTTCCCTGACTCTGCCCTTGGCCTGGGACTCAGGCAAGATTCCCACCCATATCAAATTCATGATGGCAGAACAAGGGCTCAGCCCCCTCTCCCATTCTGTGAGTGAAACCCAGAGCCTCCAAGGACGTCGGCCTTTCTCTCCCACCATCAATCTCCAGGACAAGAGACAAGCCCTAAAACATTCTTAGTTTCCCTTGTGAAACTATCCTAAGTCTATGATTTCTATTATGATCATTATTCTAATGATAATATTCAGCCTGGGAGAATTAATTCTGGAAGTCCAGTTGGAGCTGGGTAGAGCGTGAATTGGATGGGAAATCAATCTTAGAACACTGGATTTCAGAGTTGGAAGGGAGTCTAGCCCATACCTAAGCCAGAATCCCCTCAGCAGGGATCTCTACGTCTTCTTAATGCCCAGATCCGATCATTGCTCAGAGCCCATAGATGGCTCCCCACTGCCTACTAAATAAAGTTAAACCTCCACCTGGCATTCAAAGCCCTCCACAGCCTGACAGACAGGGCTTTCCGGCTTTATCTCAAAGCATTCTCCTCCAGGAAAACTCATTATTAACCAATTGCCCTAAACTGTGAACAATCTCACACCTTTGTTCATCTTTCCTCCATCTAGAACGTCCTCTCCCCTCCCTCACCTCCACATGCTGAAATCCCCCACACCCTTAGAGGCACTGCTGACATCCTACGAAGTCTTCCCCGAACCCCGGGCTGAGAACACTCCCTCCTTCCTTTGAGCACAGAACGGAAGCCCTTTCAGATCTTAGAGTTTGAAAGTTGGAAGGGATCTTAGAGATTATCGGGTCCAACTCTATCTGAAGCTTCTTGTAATATTTATACAGAGCTTAAACCAACACGTATTTATTCAATGCCCACCTTTGGGCCTGGTTCTATGCGGATATAGACAGAAATGAAAATAACCCTAAAATAGCTTCTCTCTCTCCTACTGGGGGAGAGGAGGACTGGAGGGGACAACATGTACACAGACACTTGAATACAAAATATATATACAAGTAAATACAACATCATCAGAAGTGTGGGAGGGTACCAACCGCTGGGCAGAGAAGGAGAAGTCAGAGTGTGAGCTGAGCCTTAAAAAGAACAAGGGGTTTCAGGAGATGAAGGTGATGGGAGGAAGAGCATTCCTTTGGGGTCCCTTCCAACCCTGAGATAATATTATTCTAAGTAAAATGACTTCGTTTTATTTGTCTTGAAAACTTTCTCAGGCTCCTTGGAGGATCTCCATCCCAAGTGCATATGCTTGAAGGCATTCATCCCCATTTCCATTCTACTCAGGAAACTATAGACTTGGTCGCTGCCCCACCCCCACCCCCACCCACCCACCCCAGCCTCCACCTCTCCAGACTGAAGTGTTCTAACACTTGGAACTCTTAGACAGTGCTAAGCCAAAGGGCACCAGGTGTCTGAGGTCAGCACCTTGCCCAGGCCTAGGCCTAATTTGCATTCTTGGTTTCAGTGTCTTTGAGATCTTAGCTGTTTCCTCTCTCACTTCCCAGGTTGCCCCTGAGATCCAGGGCCTGGCAAGAGCAGTCAAAACCCACAGGCCTTCAGATGTGGGAGCCAAGCTGGGCAGAGAGGAGGAGGGTCAGTGGAAACAACGAACAAGTCCTTAGTAACGAGGCCTGGGGTCCGGCTTTGATGCTGACTCTCATAGCAACCCAACAATAGGGCCAAGTAACCCCAAGAAGTGGATGGCTGTCTCTATGGTATAAATGAAGGGTCCACTGTGTGACCTTGGGCAAGTCACTTAGCCCTCATTGCCCCCACCAAAATAAATAAATAAATAAATGAAGGGTCCACTGTGTGACCTTGGGCAAGTCACTTAGCCCTCATTGCCCCCACCAAAATAAATAAATAAATAAATGAAGGGTCCACTGTGTGACCTTGGGCAAGTCACTTAGCCCTCATTGCCCCCACCAAAATAAATAAATAAATAAATGAAGGGTCCCCAGTAGGCCCTTCTGTTGCAAAATGCCTTCCTCATCCATTAAGTAACTGCTTGGGGCCCTCTGGAGACATATATTTTGATTGAGATAAGGCATTATATAACCTGAGAAATGGAACACATTATCTTGCTAACACATTAGCCAGAATTAGTGTTCATTGATACCTAGCTGGGAGTAAGCCTATGGGGAAAAGCTGGGTACATGGCAAGCGTGGAAGAGAAGATTGGGAAAGGTTAGGCAAGGACCCCGGGTCTAGATGGATCACTGGATACGTGGAGTGGGGAGATCTTTGGTCCATTGAGAGTCAGAAGAGATCTTAGAGCCCATCCAGACAGTTTCTTTGATTTGCCCAAGGTCACATAGCCAGTGGCAGAAGTGAAATTTGAGCCTGGGTCATCTGATCCCAAATCCAGTATTCATTTCATGATAGCATTATTGGAATGTACTGAAGGCAGGAGTGAGGAGAGAGGGAAAAGAGGAGAGAAAGGGGAGGAAAGAAATGAGGGAGGATGAAGAGTGATCCCCCAGTAAGGAATGAGCAAAGGATTATCCTAGACAGTCAGCCCTGTCTGACCAAGAATACCCTCCCCCTTCCTCATCGACTCTAGCCTGGGCTTCTGGGGGTTCATCCAGCTTATAGAGCAGCAAGCCAAAGGAAAGGAGGAATGAATGGGAGTGTGCCAAGCTCTCCAGGAAGGAGAGCCAACAGGAAACCTGAGCGGCACCACCAAAGGGTCTTACCTCTCCATCCTCACCAGCTCATGGGCACCTGGAAGAAGACAAAAAGGGTCTGGGTCAGAGAAAGGAATCCCTGGGGGAAAGGGAAACGTGTGGCAAGCTCAGAGTGTGTCTGTAAGCACATACCAGGGAACAAAGATTAAAGGACACTTCCCGCTGGGAGCATATTCTTCAGTCTTCCTCATTTTAAAAGCAGGAAATAGAAATTAATGATTTAGTTGTGTACCTAACAGGTGGGCTAGCCCGATTACAGGTCGCTAGTGGCCATTCATAACTGTTTGTCTTTCACAAATATGTTTGAAATGTCACATTTCCCAACACTTTGATGCAGAAACGGGCCTAAATTAAGACCTAAAGCATGACTTAAACCATAGATCTGCTATCTTTCCTCTCTATAGACATTAACCAACTTTGTGGTTTTTGGCTTGGACTTACTCATCATGGCTACAGTTACTGATGAGATGTTTCCCATTCCTTCCTTGGCTTATCAGTCACATCAGATCTGGAAAGACAGCAGTGTTCAAAGGGCAGGCCTTGGGAAGGACCCCTGTGACTGTGGCTTTTCTTTGTACCCGTGGTAGGCCCTTAAGAAAGGCTTGTTCACTCACTCGCTGACATTTTTACAGTTCTGTAAACTTTCCAAAGCACCTTCTTTTACAATCTTGTGAGGTAGGTAGCTCCAAAGCAGTGTTAGCACCTTGATTTTTCAAAGGGGGAAACTGAGGCTCTGGCACATGCCAAGGGCCATGTAGCTGCCTCATTTTAAAGCCAGGTTTCTTTACTGTACTGTGCCACCTTTCTATCAGCTGTGAAGGGCCTCACTCTCTTCCTGGGAGAGATTTTTAGGGAAGCCCTCCCATCTCCCCAGCCAGGGCCAGGGTTAACACCAAGAAGTTTATGAAGCAGTGAGCTTCTGAAGAGCATGGAGAGACAGAATGCTGAGGGCTTAGGCCATTCCCACCCCCTCCTGTGTCGATGAGTTTGTTTTCCCTGAGTTCCAGTTCCCTATTCTGGCCCTATAAAAGGGGGCAGTGTTGCGATTTGTAGAAGGAACGGAAACTATCTATTCATCTGGAAAATAAGTCTCAGATTATGCAATGAAGTTGGCTGGGAACTGTTTTCTCCCTTATCCTTTTCCATTTTTTTTTGGGGGGGGGGGGCCTTCCTGAAAATGTTTTATGGATGAGCGTGACCCAACAGCTAACGCTCTGGCTAATTGCTTGGCAGTTTTTTCCCTAGTGGAATTGTTGGGGGTGGGGCAGGGGTGGGAAGTGCTCTTAATTGGGCCCCTCCCTCTCCTCCTCCTATTCTAACCACCCCTGAACTAAAGCAATCTTTCCTGTTAGCAGCTGGAACCATCTCTAAAGTTGCTTTGGTTTTGAAGGAGGGAATGTGGGGGCTTGAAAAACAAAACAAAACAAAACAAAATGCAAAGACTGCAGCTCTCCAGTCTGTGATCTCTGTCACTGAGGATTGGCAAAGAGAGGAGCTGACTTGGCCGTGGGGGCCACAGCCACACCATCCCAACTGGCCATAACTGTGTCCCCAAGGTCTAAAGAAAGCCGCTTTCTCCACCCACCTTTCCTGAAGAAGCCAAGCACAGGCTTGTACTTGTCCCTGGAGAGACTACTGGGAGGGAGCGGGCATAGAGAGAGGCCATTCAGACCCCTTGGGTTAAGCTAGGAGACCTGGCATCTGGGTTGAATAACCCTGAATTCTATTGTCTTGGCATAACTCTCTAAGTATTTTTTGAGCATCTCCTTCCTTAGCCTGTAAACTCCCTGAGGGCAGGGACGGGTGGGTGCCTTAGATCTCTGTATTCCTAACCACCCTTGATGGGGGCTGGGCTCACTCAAATCTTATTTTGTGACCTGACTGATTTGCAGCAGCTAAATGCGTGTGGGATTTTGAAGAGCTGGTATGGCCATGGCCATTTTGGGGTGGGGAGGAGACGTGGGCAGAAGGGACAATATCGGCAAAGAATAGGGTAGGATCCGGGCAGATTTTGCAGAGTGACAAGTGTAAATGTTGTAGATTGTCTTGGAATGTTAAAGCTGGAAAGTCATCTAGTCGACCCCATCGTGTTAAACTTTGGAAAATTGGCTGCCTGAAGGGAGAAAGGACTGTCCCAAGACCACACAGCAAGGAATACAGATCTCTCTCTCTCTCTCTCTCTCTCTCTCTCTCTCTCTCCAAAAGCCAAAGCAGCCCTCTTATTTGGACAATGTGACCACATCTGGTGCAGTGAGGCATCAAGAGGTAGCTGACACCCAGGGCTGGGAGACAGGTGACCTGGGTCCAGTTCCTAGCCAAGCTCCGCCCCCTTGTTCAGTCTGCATCTTGCTTTTGTTCTATGACTAAGGAGGCCAATGACCCCTACCTGCTCTTTTCCCCATTTCCAGGGGCACTGACTGGGCTGTGGGTCAGAAGAGCTTCCCAGCTATGATTTCTCACGACTACCTGGGAGAGAGGGTGCCCGAGATACTTACGCCTGTTGGAGGCTGCCTGCTGCTGTTTGTAGACCAAGAGGAGGATCAGGGGTAGACAGAGGATGCCCACAATGCAGACTCCAGTGGCCAAAGCCGCCACTGTGATATCTAAAAGGGGAAGAGAGATGTTGAAGATGAGTCCCTGAAGCTGGGTTAGGGGGAAGGGTGTGAAACAAATGAGTTCTGCAAATCTGCCTTTCACTTCCTAAGGGCGAGACTAAGGTCCAGAGAGGTCAAGCAACTTGTCAAAAGACACACAGCAATGGCAGATGTGGAGAGTAAGTTTTATCCGACCTCATTGGTCATACCACTCAGGAATCTTTTTCTCTCTGTGAGGGGCCATGGCTTTGCAGCCTAAGGGACTAGAGAATCTACTTTATGTAGAGGCAGGTGCATTGTCCCCTCTTCAATGCCAACAGTGCCCATGTGGTTGCAAGTCTTCCCTTCTTACTTTTCCAGTGTCCTTATACCTTATTCTCCTCCATGTTCTCTGAAATCCAGAGACACTGGCTGCCTTGCTGTTTCTCTCCCAGTCCATCTCCCAACTGTGAGCATTTTGACTGGTTGTTTCCCAATGCCTGCAATGGCCACCCTTCTGATCCCCATCTCCTGTCTGCCCTGGCTTCGGTCAAGTCTCAGACAAAATCCAGCCTTCTACAAGAAGCCTTTCCTATTCATCCTTAATCCTAGTACCTTCCTTTTGTTCATTATCTCCAGTTTATCCTGCATATATCACGTTTGTACAAAGTTGTTGGAGCGACTAGGTAGCAAAGTGGATAGAGTACCAGGCCTGGAATCAGGAAGACCCTAATTCAAATCCAGCCTCAGACACATACTAGTTGGGTGACCCTGGGCAAGTCACTTCACCCTGTTTGCCTCAGTTTCCTCATCTATCAAATGAGCTGGAAAAGGAAATGGCAAATCCCTCCAGTATCTTTGCCAAGAAAACCCCTAAATGGGGCCACAAAGAATCAGACACGGCTGAAACAGCTGAACAGCAAAGTTGTTACCATGTTTTTTCCTCCATCAGTCCTTGCAAGTAAGGACTGTTTTGGTTTTTTGGGGTTTTTTTGTTTGTTGTTAGGTTTGGGGGGGGGGTTGGTGAGGCAATTGGGGTTAAGTGACTTGCCCAGTGTCACACAGCTAGTAAGTATGTAGTGACTGAGGCGGGATTTGAACTCAGGTCCTCCTGAATCCAGGGCCAGTGCTCTATCCACTGCAGTGCCACCTAGCTGCCCCTGTAAGAACTGTTTTTTTACCTTTCTGTTTCTGTTTTCCCAGCCCTAAGCCTGGTACACAGTAGGAGCTTCATAATTGCTTGTTGACATGAAGACATGAAGTAGCTGGGCTACTTGCTCCCTGTGAACCCTTAACTCCCATGGACAGGGTGCCAACAGGCAGATGCTTGATTACAGACTCATCAGAAAAATTAGCAGTTTAATCTCCATTGTTATTACTTTCTCCATCCCTTCTCAAGTCTAGACAATCAACAAAATGATCAATCAGGCTGTGATTTGTAGTTTGCTTATTTCTGTGCTGTAGATGTTCACGCTGAAAATAGTAAAATTGGCTCTTGAGCTCCAGGGACAACCCCTGTCTGTGGGCCTCAATTTCCTCATCTGTAAAATGAATGGGTTGGACTTGCTAGTGACTAAAATCCTTTCTGGTTCCTTTGAGGCATCCTTGGCTAGACTGTGCCCCCCGGGAAGCAAAAGACTCTAGTTCTCAAACTAAGACAGTCACTGAAGACCTGTGGTGACTTTGTTCTGCAGGCCTTGATCTCTGTGGAGAGAGGTTCATTTACCACAAGAACCCAAGCCAAACAGCAGAAGTTTCTAGGGCAGCCCCAGCTCACCTACTCAGAGACGACCCCTTCCTTCAGTGGGTGCAGGGCCTCTGAGAGCCCCGTGCCTGTATTCCCCTCCGTTCTTCTCTTTGTGCTCACGGTAGCCAGTATGAGGCTGGTGGAGAGGAAGGGAGGGAGAATATCCCAGCCAAAAAACCAGGAACCAAAACACAAGCAAGGGAAACATGATGAGACAACGTGCTCCTTCCAGTCTGTTCGATCCTTAGCTAATTTTAACACCCCGACGTGTAGATTCCAGAAGCTACAGTTAGCACATGTCCCCTCCTAACACAACCAGCTTTGATACAATTTCCTCCTCTGCCTTCCTCCATGCCCTGGGCAGCATCTGAGCCTGGCCTCTAATGAGAATAGAAATAGTAGACAGAAATGTGAGTCTGCTAGATTTAGGGTTGAAAGAGATGGGACTCTAGAGACCTCAAGTCCAACCCTCCCATTTTACCTATGAGGAAATAGAGGCACAGAACAGTTAAGTGACCTGCATAGGCTCACACAGTTAATATGGATCTGAGACAGGACCGAATCCAGGCCTTCTTGAATCCAAACCCATTGTCTTATCCTCTACACCACATGACCTGGAAATAACCTCTACTGCCATCCAGTCTGACCCTCTACCCAAGAAAAGAATTGACAGTACAACGTAAAGAAACAGCATTTCAGGGGCAGCTAGGTGGCACAGTGAATAAAGCACTGGCCCTGGATTCAGGAGGATCTGAGTTCAAATCCAGCCTCAGACACTTGACACTTACTAGCTGTGTGACCCTGGGCAAGTCACTTAACCCTCATTTCCCCACCAAAAATAATTTTTTTTAAAAAAAAAGAAACAGCATTTCAGCTGAGCTGTTGTCCCCAAGCCAATTATCAACATAAACTGAAGTAGAGTCAGTTACTTAAGAACCCAGTTTTCATGTATTTTAAAAGTACTCATCATATAAAGAGTGTCCCCAAAGGTCACCTGTGTGTGACCTTAGGAACGGCATTTGCCCTATCTGCACAGTTTCCTCCTCTATAAAATAGGACCTCAGTTTCCTCATCTGTAAAATGGAATTGAACTAGGTACCCTCTAAGGTCCACTCCAGCTTTAAATCTATGAACCTGTGTGTCATGCTGATTGCAAAACATTTTTTTCTTCATTATTAAAGCCATCCCTTAGCAACCCCCACTAGTAAATCCTTTGCCTCTATTAGTCACTGCACATTGTTGAAAGTAAAAAGATCCTGCAATTCTGACTCGTCACTAATTCAAACCCTGTTCTCCTTGGGGAAGTTAGCCTGGGACTCTAGACTGACTGGAGGGGCGGAGAAGGAGGGGGGCTACTGTTGTTTACATTCCTCTGATCAGGTGGTTTTACAGGGAGAAATAATAGCTAGACACATCCTTCTCTATGCAAGGGACTTTCTCTCCCAACCAAGAACCACTTTTATTCTCCTCCCGAAGTGAGTCATCTTTAGCTCATCCTGAGGAGGTGATCCCAATTGGGATGGAGAAGGGAGGAGTTTCTGAGGAGGTAGGAGGCAAATGCCCACTCCAAGATCAAGGAGGTACATTAAAACTGCAGGGCATTGTGGGAAGGACTGGACCATAGGGAACTGGGTCATTGCTCTGGGGACATACCAGGTGTCCCCACTAGGAAGGAGGTGAGAAAGAAGAGAAAGACGGGTGGGACAGGGAGGATGAGGGTGGATTCCTTCTTAAAATCACTTTTTTAAATATATAAAACAAAATGCATAGGATTACAAAAGAAATCAGTTCTATGAAAACAGCCAAATATTTTAAAATACATTTTTCTTGCATTCCCAGTGGGTAGGGGTTTGGGAGAGAGAATTCAAAACTTAAATTAACTTCAGAAATTAAATTTAAAAATAAGTTCTCAGGACAGCTAGGTGGCACAGTGGATAGAGCATCGGCCCTGGATTCAGGAGGACCTGAGTTCAAATCCGACCTCAGACACTTAACACTTACTAGCTGTGTGACCCTGGGCAAGTCACTTAACCCCAGTTGCCTCACAAAAAAATAAATAAATAAATACATTTTTTAAAAAGTTCTCCAACCCAGGTTAAGAACCCCTCCCTCAGAGAGAGGCACTTTGGGAAGAGCAGATAACCCCCAACAACTGCATCCTACAAAATACTTTTTCTACCCAGTGGGTGTGGTAGCCTCTACCCCACCCTTTTTGTTGATTTTGAAATAATCCTTCTGCAACCAGGGACAGTTTCAAAAGCATTTCCTCCTATGGGGAAAACCAGAAAACAGCCTCTTGACAAGGAAGGGCTTCCTGCCTCCCAATCTAGTTTGCTCTTCATTGCCTTGGGCACCTCCCCATCCCAGGCAAATTAGGGACCCTGGACAATTAATAGATGGGAGACAGTAATGGCATAACACCATCTCATGTGACCTTCAGGAAGTATATGTGACCCTGTAGGGTCATAGGATTGCATATCATCCATTTAGAGCTGACAAGACCTTGAAAGCCATCGAATCTAGCCCCATCTTCATTTTACCAATGAGGAAATACGTGACAGAGCTGGATGCTGATCCCAGGCACTGTACTCCAAGGTCCTTGCCCCTGTACTGTGCTGACGAGTGCTATTATCATTCCCATTTTACAAATGAGGAAACTACGTTAAGTGACTTGCCCAAGGTCACACAACTAGTAAGTCATCTGAGGTGGGATTAGACCTGGGACTATTGCCACACTGAAGACGATGACCCCCTGTTGTCTAACTTTCCTTAAGGTGATTTGGGCCAGGGAAAAAAATATTTAAAAGTTTCAAGTTAGGCATTTCTCACTGTGCAAGCAAAATTGTCAATAGAACGGATTACCAGGCATGGTTATGGGAACTCCCTGGAGAATCTAGAGAACACACAAAAGAAGCGTAAGGAGGTTCTCACCCTTGTTCTCCTGCACAGGATGCTACTAACTGAGGTTTGGGGCCACAGGCATATTATTATGACAACTATCACAGCAGGTGACCTTGGGAGCAGGTGTCTCCATATTGACTTTGGGGGGACCAGCAACAACCAGTCAGACATGGTCTTAAAGATTCTGAAACAGTCTAACTGCAGTCCTGCCCAGACACAGAGGGACAGATAAGTTGGCCCACAAAGCCAGGCCTGGGATTCTCTGACTAGCAGTAAGTAATAAGCCCTTTTCTCTTTACCCTTCTTACACTTGGCTCTTTATAGAAGTCCGCATTAATCCTCACTCTGTCCCTGTGAGGGGAGAAAACAGATTTCCATATCTCCAATGGGGAAATTACCACACATGAAGAGGAAGTGAGTTAGCCAAAACCACACACCAAACCCAACCACAAAACCAAACCTTTACAGTTTTTTGTTTACTTGTTTAAAGATTTCTTGCTCCTGATAAAAGAATCCAAGTCAGCAACAACATTTCTGAGTTCTAATTGAGGCATCTGGGCAGCTCAATGAATAGAGTTCTGGACTTGGGAAGACCTGAGTTCAGAGACTGCTTCAGACACTTACTAGCTGTGTGACCCTGGGCAAGTTAACTTCCCTGTGCCTCAGTTTCCTCTTCTGTAAAATAGAGATAATAAGAGTACCTGCCTCTCCAGATTGTTGGGAGGTTAGAAAGTGAAAATATTGGTAAGACATTCTGCAAACCTTCAAGTGCTAGATAAATGTTTGTTGTTGTAGTTGTAGTTGTAATTGGGTCTCGAGGTGAGCCTTGGATATCAGAGCTAGGAGGGGCCTCAGAACATAGAATATCAGAGTGAGAATGGTCCCTAGAATACAAAATATGAGAATTGGAAAAAGCCTTAGAACCCAGAATACCACCTGGTGAAGAGTACCCAGAAAAAACTGAGAGGGGCCTCCAGAGGTCATCTAATCCTGTCCCCAGTCACAAATCAGGCTTTGCCTGAAGCCCTTCTGACGTGTGTCTTCGTGGCCTTGCGCGGAGAGGGAGAGGGTCAGTGTTCTCTCTTTTACAGAGGCAAGGCTAGTTACCAGTTGAAAATTTCTCACAGGGGCAAAGAATCTAGGAGGTTAAGTCTGTATGTAACCCAGAAGAATGACAATTTCCATCAAAGGTCCTACTGAGAGAAGGAGATTCCCAACTACCCTGGTCAAATTTTTCTAAGGAATCTATTCTGGCCAAGGCACAAT
This sequence comes from Dromiciops gliroides, assembly GCF_019393635.1. NCBI lineage: Eukaryota > Metazoa > Chordata > Mammalia > Microbiotheria > Microbiotheriidae > Dromiciops > Dromiciops gliroides. The sequence continues at coordinate 51,666,578 of NC_057862.1, forward strand.
GCCAAATGCATCCAAGATGCCTGTATCGCTACCGCGAGTAAAAAAACAACAAATTATAAACTTCCTGAGTAATCCCTCTTCTAGGGCAGGGTCAAGAAGAACCACCCCTGCTTCCCTTTGGGGATCACTCAGTACTCTATCCAAGGCTTTCCAAACTAGACAGCTGACTTCAATAAGCAGGGTGTGTGTTATAGTGGAAAGAATATTTTGAGGGAGATGATGCAGCTTCTTGGGCCCAACCCTGGGACCTTGAACAATTGCCTGGTTTCCTTATCCATCAAATCAGAGGCTAGGGCTAGATGAAATGTAAAGCCCTTTCCTAACTAGAACATTCTGTAAGGCCCCAAGGAAAGAAGGAGGGTGGAAAAGGGAAGATAAGAGATGAGCCAGGAGTGGGGGAAGTGGCCAGTGATAGACTCATGTGAACTGTGACTAAACTTAAAGGTGTGAGCTAGTGTGCTCACAAATAGTCACCCTTTTCCTACCACACTCACAGAAGTGGTTATCCCAGGGAAAAGAGGTTGGGCCATCACAGCCTGCCCACCCCACACAGGCTAGCTAATCCAATGCTGAACAGAGTCCTCGCCTCATTGGGGAAGGACTCCAGGGGCCTCAGTTTCCTCATAATTTGGGAGGGGTCAACTTGCTGTCCTCTTATGTCCATTCGTTCAAGATCCCATAATCCTTTAGGGCTCAGAGAGTTTCTAACATTATGAATAATTTCTCAAATGAGGGAGGCCTTAGATGCAGATATTCAAACAGATGCTTAGTGGGAACAGTACCAGTGAGTTGGTACATAACTCTTGTCACATGTGGAGATCAGGGACTTTAATTAAATGAGATATCAGTTCGATTTGAGTGTGGCTCAGGCAAGATTTGGTCTTCTAGATTGCTTCTAGGTCAGTCTTTCCAGAAAAAGGAGTTGGCTTGCTTCCGGTTCACAATGCTGGAACAGCAGAGCTAGGAGGACCCTTAGAATGCAGGATGTCAGAGTGAGAAGGATCTTTACAACCAGAAGAAACCTTAGAACATAGAATTTCAGAGCTAGAAAGGCCCCATAGAACATAGAAAATCAGAGTTCGAAGGAGTCTTCTTTACTGATCATCTAATTCAAACTTCTCATTTTTCAGAAGGTGAAACTGAAGTCACAAGGAGGGAAAATGAAAATTTGTTGATTTTGTAGTTTCAAAAAAATAACTAGCTGATTTGGTTGCATTTTAGCCTATAGATTGTTTGGGGTTTGGCCAATAAGCATATTTGTGGGTTTTGCTTGGTTTTTGGTGAGGAAGATGGAAATCTTAGGGTCTTTGGTGCCCTAAAGAGAGATAAATTGTCAATCAGATGAGACATCCTTGGGCTTCCCTTTTTAGTTACTAGAAACTAGACCTCAAACTTCAGGCATGGAGGGACCCCATCTGACTTTCCACTTCCAAGGGAACTGGGCCTTTAGAAGTCTATCTCTCCCCTAGACTTTGCTCCCATTGGTGGACTTCTCCCTGTGAGAACCCTATACCCTGAAACTATACATCCCCCAGATAGGAAAAGGGAACCTTGCCTTCCCCTCTCATCTCCTTTGGATTCCGCAAGCTTGAATTCCTGGAACGGGAAAGCAACTGCAGAACCCTCAAGGCCAAAAAGGCCTGAATCCATCCCCCACCCCCTGCTGAAGCAAGCAATGGTAGGTGGGTGGGCCCAGAGTAAAGGATAACCCCCGTGTGGTCTCTGGGCCTACCTCCTCCCCAATCTCCAAGGTAGCTGTGCCCCATCCCCGGAACTCTCTCCTCCTTTATCTCAAGTCTCTGCTGAAACTCCTTCTACAAGAAGCCTTTCCCAGTGCCCCTTAATGCTGATGTTTTTGCTCCAATTACCTCCAATTTATGCTGTTTGTGTCTTGTTTGTACATAGTTATTTGGACAGTCTTCCCTATTAAAACGTGAGCTCCCCGCTTATACAGGGCCTGGCCGACAGGTACTTAATAAGTGCTTGTTGACTAAGGACTGAATGGCTGTAAAGTACCCACCTGCGGAGGTGAAATTCATTGAAAAATTGCCTGGGCTGGACCTGACCCTTCTCCTCCAGAGCTAAAGAAAACTGTCTCCATTGGTTTTCCAGCTCCTTGTCAGGCCAGGACTCAGGGAGGGCATGGGTACTCAGCCCAGAGTAGGCCAGGCGGGTTTCCACAGTGCTAGATGGCTAGAAAGGTCAGGTCACTACTGCTCCTCTCCCTTGTTTTAAAAACGCAGCATCCCAGAAGTTACCTCAGCAGACCAGATGCCTGATCCTTGCCTTCTTCCTGAATGCAGAGCCTATTGTTCCATTCCACAGAATTCCACCTTCCCCCTGATCTTGAATTTGGGTCCTGGAGGCAGGCTGGGTAGAATTGATGGTGTTTAACCTTCTCACTTTTATAGATGAGGGAAATGGGAGCCAGAATCTTGCCCATTCTAGAGTGGGGTGGTCCTTTTCCCTTTCCACTGGTTCCATCCCACCTCCCCCCATGGGAAGTCACCAACCATAGGGCATGGAGGGCAATCAGATTGGGATGGGTGGAGATGACTCACCTCCCCCACCCCAGCCCCCACATCCTTTAAGACCAGTGTAGGGCAGCTGGTGTTGAGGCCAAAGAGTGGACTGCTGTGGTTGTGCAAGAATAGATGCTGTTAATACCCTCAAGCCAGATAAAGAGGGAAGTGACCAAGAAAGGGAGGAAGTTGCTGTCTCTAAGCTCACAGGCTACTGAAGCCCTCTTGAGTGAGGGACCTGTGGCTAACCCCTTTGGACCCCTTACCTCTTCTTCCCTGAGGTCCTCTCCCAATCATATCTTCTTGGGAAGCCATGGGAAGCTGGCAGGGCTACAAAAGGCCAAACTTCTGTCCCCATGTCCAGGATGACCTGAGGGCTC